>NW_026057577.1:142943763-143088750 GCF_023721935.1 Panthera uncia
AAGGAAAGGAAAGGAAAGGAAAGGAAAGGAAAGGAAAGGAAAGGAAAAACAGACTTTACCTACCCCAGAGATTTGTTGTGTATCTTCTTTCTTAAAACACAACTTCTTTCTGTAACTCCAGAATTACAGGTTAACTGAGAAATATATTAGTCTAATAACTATCATGATGATATTTTTTTAAAAAGGGAGTTGCAATTTGTACACTGTTTTTAGTGCTAATATCAATGAAAGAAATTCATTTTGTATTCATGACCATGAAATATGGCTATTCAGGTGTATTTATGGCATAATTGTTTCTCTAAAATTAAAATGTTATCTATCTCATTAAATCTAATGAATCACTATAATGAATATTTCCACATATAATTATAACGGAGAGGACAAAGAGAATAGAAAAAATAAAGAAATGAAGGTAGTTTACTTTCTTCTACAGCTAATTTCTTTCCTTACCCTACATTGTCTTATTGTTTTGTATTATTTCCTTTTTTATGGTGTTAACCATAATACTAGATTCACTTCATTCTTGTTTTGTTTTTTGTTGTTGTTTTTCTTTCTTTTTTTTTTTTGTGATTCTCTGTCTCCTCTATGTGCATGTGTGTTCTTGTGGGGGTGATGGGGAGACAGAGAGCCAAAGATATATTTGACCTAGATACTGAATGCTCATTCTCAAAGAATGGGGCCAGTATGAGGGAATTCTCTCATGTCCCATGATTTTAGAGCAGATTTGAAAGTGACAGGAGTGTAAGGAAGTTTTATTGTACCCCAAAATAACCATTTTTTATTGTGTGAAAATTTCATATTATATATGATAATGTTATTCAACCTATGACAATAACCTAAAATGTTCCTCATATACATTAGTATAGATCCTATCAGGCTCTCAAAAACATAATTTGGTGAGAGCAGCAGGTGTACAAAATAACTGTGCTCCCAAGAGCAACCAAACTGGCCGTGAGGGTAGAAATTGAGATAATTCCTGCAGCATGAATGAAGGGAATGTAGCAATGCTCATATGCCTAAGGGTCTGGTTGGGCACTGAGGTGAGTTGAGAATATTAATTTGATGTTGGCCTTGTCCAGTTTATTTGCATTTTGCTAAACAACCAAGTAGGAATATCAAACAAATTAGTACATGCAGGTGAATAAGAATCTGATAAAAGCTTCCACTGGAGATCCACCTATTCATGGTCTTAGAAGCAATTCCTTAGAACAATCCCAGGAATGTGGGAACTAGGATCCACTCTGCTGAGTCCACCATCCATCCGGTGTGCCCCTCCTCTAGTGACAGGTTCTAATTGTGTTTCCATTTCAGTGTATTTCCTGCCCTTTTCAGGGTCGAAGATTGGTCATACATTCCCAATTTACTGTTCAAATCTAGCTAGTTGCTCTGAAAGTAGCTCATCTTGTCCTAAAGTAGCTTAATGGCCTGAGGGTTATACTCAATCTGAAGGGTTAACAGGATAGGGTAGAAAGATGGGGGGCTCGTGGACTCAGGACACCCTGATCTTTAGCCTTATTCTGATGTCTTGTCTTTGGACACAGTCTTCTCTGGTGTTCTTTTGCCTTTAGCTACCTTTTCTAATGTGTATGCTACCATCACTTTAACAATATTTAAGAGTGATGGCAATGGGTTCAAAAGTCATAATTTATATTAAAAATGTGTTGGACTTTTAACTACATTTTTCAAATAAAAAACGTGTAAGCAAAAAAAAAAAAAATGCGCTAAGGGGGTATTACTTTCCGCGGAATTTCTTTTCCTTGGACCTAGTGTTGAAGCTAGTAATTCATAATTGCGCTTACAATTTCAAAGGTGGCAAAAGTTGAGTATTAGAGTAATATGTTGGTATACTAAGGTGAATTACTAGCTTTAACACTAGGTATGCAAAAGAAATTCCATGGAAAGCAATGCCTCTATTATCTCATCCACTTTTGTACATACATACATACATATGGTATATTTGTTTTCCGTGTCACAGTAAAATCAAGGAAATATCATATATTTTATATTTGAAGTTGATACATATTTAAATCCCCATTTAAAAACAGTAGCTCCCCAAACTAAAATTTGAGGATAAGTTTTTTACTTGACAAAGACCGTCCTACTGTCCATACTTTATGGCATGTAGAATTCAAAAATTGCAAGCCAATGGTAGATATGCTGCCTGGTCAAGAAACAGACTGAGTCAGTGGAACAGAATCCATATCTTATTTTTTTTTTCTTTTAGAGACTAAAAGCTATTGTGACACCTCCCTAATTGAAATAGTTCCGAGCAAGATCAATACTCTGGGAATTCATTTACAAGTGGTTTTGAGGGAGTGCAGAGGCTGGAGAAAGGAAATACTTTTTACTGCACTCAAGTTTCTAGCTTTGGTAACTAGGTGAATGAAGCAATTAGATTATATAGAGAATGACAGAGGAGCCAAATGAGAAATTCAGAGTGGAGGGTAATTCAGCCTGAAAATTTCAAGTCCAAGTGAAAGATGAAATTTGGTATTTATGATAAACTGCTATAGATTTAGATCTAGAATGTAACAGGTAATTGTTGGTACTCTATATTTTTTGGAGAAGCATGCAGTTAAGAGTTCACAAATGCTTTTTAGAACAAATTTTAAGAAATATGTACATATCCTTTAGTTATAAACTATGATTACATTATTATGATCACATGTTTAGAAATAAAATCATGTCTTAAGGTCTAAATCTGTATTATCCAATATTTTGAAATTTCTTATTCTTTACATTTTAGGTTCTTCCAATCTGATAAGACTACCCTACAACTAGAGCACCTGCTCCATTTGTAATTAACTAACTTCTTTTTTGGCTATTAATTTACCTTTCTTTTTTAATTTTTTTATTACATTTATTTTTTTATTACATTTTATTACATTTATTTTTGAGAGGCAGAGAGAGACAGAGCATGGCGGGGGATGGGCAGAGAGAGAGGGAGACACAGAATCCGAAGCAGGCTTCAGGCTCCGAGCTGCCAGCACAGAGCCCGATGTGGGGCTCAACCCCGTGAACTGTGAGATTATGACCTGAGCCGAAGTCAGACACTCAACCGACTGAGCCACCCAGGCGCCCCACCTTTCTTTTTTTTTTAATGTTTGTTTATTTACTTTTGAAAGAGAGAGAGAGAGGGAAAGAGCAAGAGGGAGAGGGGCAGAAAGAGAGGGAGACAGAGAATCCCAAGCAGGCTCCACCTTGCCAGCATAGAGCGTAATGTGGGGCTCGAACTGAGCACCAAACCGTGAGATCATGACCTGAGCTGAAATCAAGAGTAGAATGCTCAACTGACTGAGCCACCCAGGCATGCCTCACCTTTCTTTCTCTTAATCTTGCCTTTCTCTCCTGTTCTCTGTTCTTTCTTGCACTTCTCTTTGTTTGATTATTTTTCAACATCCTGTTTTACTCTCCTGTTAGGCTGGTAGATTTACAAATTTTATAGGATTGTGAGATTCGTTTATTATGCTTTTAAGAGATTACCCAGAAATTATAACATACGTCCTTGATCAATCAAATCAGACAGTGATCTTTAACCCTTTAATTCCATTTATCTTTCTCCTGACTTATATTCTACCTGTCGTGTGATTGAATCCTCTTTTAGTCCCCCAAGATGTTGTCGACATAGTCTTTAACAGACAGTATATGCATTCATATTTGTTGATATATCTGCCATTTCCAATGTTCTTCTTTCAAACTTGCATCTTCAACCTTTCATTGATTACTATTGTTATTCCCTCTTAAAAATATAGTTCTTTAATATGGTTCTGCTAACGACAAATCGTCTTCGATTTTATTTTCCTGAAAATGTCTCTTCTTTAATTTTCACATTTTTAATGATATTTTGATGGGCTCAGAATTCTCAGCTGGCAGATTTGGCTTTTTACCCTTTGAAGACATCATTCTGCTGTCTCCTAGCTTCCCCTGCTTCTGGAAGGGATTCCATGTAATCTTCCTGTTGTGCCTTTGAAAGTATTGTGCCTTTTTGCTCTGGCCTCTTTTAAGATTTCTTAAAGTGGACATGTTTTACACATCTTGAGTGCATGCTTTCTAGTTCATAACTAATTTGGGGAAGAGTAAAACAAAGGCTTTTAGTTGATTCTTAGCAATAATGTCTTGTTTTCAATAAATGAGAGAGATCAACCTAAAGTCATGATATTCCCATGATATACCCAGAAGTACCAGGCTGATTCCTAACAGCACTGTTCTCTGGCCACCAGACTGTTTGTATTTTCTATCCTCTTTTATCATATTTATGGAAGGAGTTTATGCAGAGTTACTGTATCATTATTCATACCAACACGATTTCATCATGTCATTATCATTATTTACATCAACATTATTTATATTAACAATTATTACACCTGGACAAGGCTTCTCTCAAATGAAATGTATTGAACATTTTCTCAAATAATATTGGTCAAATAAATCAAAATGTATGTTTTCTCTTTTAGATATGTTTTTTTACAAATTCTGGTCATTGTTTATAATTTAAAAAATTTTTGAGAGAGAGAGAGAGAGTGCAAGGGAGGGGCAGAGGGAGAGGGAGAGAGAGAATCTTAAGCAGCCTCCACACTCAGTACTGAGTCTGAGGTGGGGCTCTATCCCATGACCCTGGGATCATGACCTGAACCCAAATCAAAAGTTGAATGCTCAACCAACTGAGCCACCCAGGTACCCCAATTAAATTATCTTCAATTAAATATGAGCCCTTCCTATATGCCTTCTAGGTTATTATAACTTAAGTCTCTGATTATAAAACAATTCATACATGAAATACCTAACTTGCTGAAGGGTGTTCATTACCAACTATTTGAGAAGGAAGGAATGGGATTTTGAGCATGTTCATGATCTGACTTTCCTCTGTACCCTCTGTGTGCTTTGTTATATAGGTGAGCCCTTACCTGTATGTGGTGTGTGTTAGTTTCTAATAAATATTTAAAAGGTTTTTTGAGAATTCTGCCATAAACTTTAGCTTCCCTGGTATAAAGGACATGTAGGAACCAAGTTAAACTGTCAGTGTGTAATACAGTCACTTCAACATACATTTGACTTAACCATATAGACATGTTTATTAAAGATAATTCCTTAATATGTTTATATAATGTATATATGTTATTCAAACACAAAGAAAATAATTAGATGTATAGAAGCACAGGCCTACAGAGTTGACTCAAATATAAATTGTAAAGACCCACCTTTTACTCCATCTGTCTTCAATGCTAGACTTTCCTCTATAATGAATCAAGTCCAATAAGCAAATACTAACTGATACATAACAAAAATTATCATATATTTAATACCTACATCTAACATTTTTTTCTTCTAAATCCTTAGGTCCTGATGTCTGGCAGTCTCTGAATCTTAATGTGCCCTGTTGCAAGGTTTATGACATCTCCCAGAATTTCCCTACGGGTGATTATTTTCTAACCATTGATTTCACTACAGTAACTATAATTATCATATTTGGCATGTCAATCCCCAGCCAAGAGCTGTCCACACTGATTTTTCTTACAGCTTTCCTTTTTTTAAATGACTATCTCCCTTACCATTTCTATCACCATAGGGCCATATTCTAAACTGAGATAACCGAAATAGTTTTTCCAATCTATTCTTGCTAGTTTATCACATACACTATAGCTTTTTCATAGATTGTCAATTTTTTGTTTGGGTTAAAACAAAGTTCTGCCACAATACAAGTGCATAATGCTTGACAGAGTAAGTATTTAGGTCTCAGAGAATGGGAGAACTCTTTCTAGATCAAGAGATCATGTACCGCATGCCCTAAATATTTGTTTTAGGTGAGCAGGAAAAGGTAACCTTTATTTCCAAAATTGTTTCTCTGACACGAGGAATTCTTCACCCAAGAAGAGTACAGTTTATTCATTATTTTAAAATAGCTTATTTTTTTCCCCATGCTTGCTCAGTTTTTAGATCTTGTGTGCCTGATGTAATTAAATATAAATTATATTAATTTTAATAAGTTTTTTGGGCTTGAGCATCAGTTTAGAAGCATGAACTATCCGGTGTTCTTGAGCTTAGTCACTAAGAATTTCCAGCAGTATTATAGGAAATCACTGACATGCACATTTCTCAAAGACCAGAGCCTTATTGTTAGTTAACATTTAACTCAGCAAAATGTTGGTACTTCAATTATGTAAAAAATCATTGATCGAGAAATGATGAATTGGAGTCAGAAACATAAGTATGTGTGTAGTCACTATTAAGCAGTTACTGAATATCTTATCTAAATGTTAAGGGCTTTTTTTGTATAATGATTACAAATTTAGAAAGGTTACTAGTGAACTCTAAGATCTAAAAAACAGTTCCATTAAAAGGAATAAGGACTTCGTAGAATACATGGGTACAATACCTGGAATTTTGTTAAATTATGGAAACAGTATCAGCCTCAGCCTCTCCCCAGGAGACACCATATAATGTCTGTTTCCTAGTGACAAACAAAATGTTTCCAGACATTTGTAAATGTCTCCTGGAGGGCAACACCATCCCAGATTGAGATGCATTGCTTTTAGATAAAAGTCAAGAAATGTTTTCTAAGTCCCTAGCATGTGGTTGAGTTTAACTTGTTAGCTTATCTAATATTAAGATACTTGACATAGTGTAGGTTTAACTAGTGCCTATATCTGCCTTTCAAAACAGGGAATTTTCTACAATGAGTGTCTGTCTAACTGTAAAATTCAGCTAATCCTTCCTGCCTGGACTAGTTCCTGTTCCAACAATTATCACATACCAGGAACACCAATCAATCTCTCCAGTGGCGGTTGGCCTTCTGCTTAACATCATATCCAGGTGTTACTTATTCTGCCCATTGCCAAAAACATCTCCTTAAAGCTCACTCACCTCCCTGAACACTTCTTACTCCATATGCCACCTCCAGGTATTTCTGCAACTTTCACAGTGCTTTCTCCCTTCCATTTTCTCCCTTATCCCTGAGTTTATACCTGTCAGGCAAGATTCACCACAACTGTGAACAAATGTGTTATCATCTTAGCTGGGCTGTAATTTATTTGAAGATAGCGATCGTTGGGTATTCAGTAATATGTCTTTCAGTGCCTATCACATACATTAGGAAATTGTTTCTCTAATAAACAAATGAAAGAGAAGCATTTCAGGGAGAGAAATAAAAACCCCGGACAACTCTGCACCTTCCATTACTCCATCAATTAGTCCTAAACTCACCTTCTGTTCTAATTCAAGACCAACCCCAGTCAATGAGTAAGCTAAAACACCCTCAGAATCACTATTTCTCAAGGGTATCCTTTCTTCCAAGCTGATGCAACCTGGAGCTGGGCTCCCTGGCTTGGTCTATATGAGTTCAGTTCCCACAGACCACGCAGACTTGCCAGGTGCCTTTGTGGAGAATGGAAACTGAACAACCATGGTCTGAGACCTTCTACACCCCACATAGAGGCCAAGGAGAACCATATCTTGTCTTATTTATCTCCGTCATCACATTTTTGAAATTGTGCTATTTGATTGAGGCTATATGCCATTCATCTTCTTTTAAATATTCCACTTTAGTGGGGTAAAGTCCCACTTATAAGCATGACATAGTCATAATGACTTAAAACATTTTAATTTTGCATTATTTATTAAATGAAATCTCTTCATTACTCCAGGTGTATGCAATAATATATCAAAACTCACTTTAGATTATAGAACCATGTTAGCTGAAGATCTGATGTGCAAATCAATTCAAAACATAACCAAAAACATTTTTTTTATTTTAATGTTTTTTTTTATTTATTTTTGAGAGAGACAGAGACAGAATGTGAGTTGGGGAGGGGCAGAGAGAGAGGGAGACACAGAATCTGAAGCGGACTCCAGGCTCTGAGCTGTCAGCACAGACCCCATAGAGGGACTTGAACTCAACAAGCCATGAGATCATGACCTGAGCAGAGGATGGACACTTAACCAACTGAGCCACCCAGGCGCCCCTCAAACACATTTTTTATCTTTGCTTTACTTGTTTTGGTTTAAGCCAAAAGATGTCATAATCTTCTGGAAATGTTATGAAATCAGAAGGAATAAAATGCATAATATACATACTATGTGATATCCATGAAGACTTACAATCTGGGTTTTAAAACATTTAAATATCAAAGTGATATCAATTTTGAATAAATACAAAATCACCTTCTGTTTTTAAAAGTTCCAGGTAGTAATTTAATTGACTGTAGCTGAATTTATGATACTCAGCACACAACAATCTTAAGGGTGGTAAGGGTGTTCCTGTTGTGATATACTTTGATAATGGTAATGGGAAGTGTTGACTCTCATAATAATCACTATTTCGATTCTGAAAAGCAATTCTCTAAAGGGACTTCCATTGTGACTTTATATTTTCTTTACATGTAGATTTATATTTATTTTGATTATGACATAGTTGGTGAAACCTGGGACTTTCAAATGGTTCTTCTGAACATATGCAAGACTTGACACATATCTGCAAAAGCCTCCACTATGTGACGAGTGAGTAATAGCCCTTTAATGCAGACATGTTCCTCTTAGTCGAAAAAATATTTGGATCAGTTGGTAATTTGAGAACTTATAATTTCCTACACTTGAATAATTTAATAATTTGAAAGTTCACTTCTAATTACCATAACTTGTCAAATAACTGGCACTTTGCATAAAATGAGCTAAAGCCTAGAGTGTCACTCCTGAGTCACTGGCTGTGATCAGGAATGCCTAGTGAGGCTTTGAGTCCTGAAGTATATCAGTAATAGGAACACGACCAAGGGGCGCCTGGGTGGCTCAGTTGGTTAAGCGTCTGCCTTCAACTCAAGTCATGATCTCATAGTTTGTGAGTGTGAGCCCTGCGTCAGGCTCTCTGCTGACAGCTCAGAGCCTGAAACCTGCTTCAGATTCTATGTCTCTGCCCTTCCCCCGCTCATGCTCTCTCTCTCTCTCTCTCTCTTTCAAAGTTAAATCAACATTAAAAAATTTTAAATAAAAAGAACATGACTGAGAAGGGAGAATTTTTTTAGCAGGCCACCAAGTCACTTCCTTCAATCAACAAGCCTGGATCCTGCATGAACACCACATTCCTTCTCACCTTTGTAATTAAGAGCTGGGTAGGCATCTGCCTGTGATTCCTTTTTTGGGAGACAACACTCCCCACATGCCTTTATGTGGTTAGAGCTTCCTAAGAATAGGAAATTCCTGCCAGGCCCTGCCTTACTCTAGCACCAAAGGAAGACGCACGAGAGTAGAGAGTCACCATAAGACATCAATGCCCTTCTCCAGTTGTGCTTACATAAATCCCAGACTCCTCTCAAGAAAAGGTCCTACCCTCTACTGCAATAATCCCTTTAGATTTTTACAAAATTTATTTTGTTCAGGAACTTAATCAAAATTCTTGATTTTTCAGGATAAAGTGAAGGGGGGATATAGCACAGGCCCTTAGATTTCTTGGGTATGCAAAAGAAAGGGACTTTCTAAAATCCATGTAAACTTTGATATAGGTATCTATTAATAGTCTCCTAATATGAGCTTCTGGACCATAAAGTAGGGTTTTTAACTGATGGCTCAACAAAAAGACCACCAAAATAGCACACACAACACACACACACACACACGCACACACACACACACACCACACAATATGTATGTGTGTGTATACACACACACACACACACACACACACACACACATAGGCTTTCTGCTGACAGCTCAGAGCCTGAAACCTGCTTCGGATTCAGTGTGTCTGATATAAATAAATAAATTATATGTATATATAATTTATTTATAAATATATATATTTATAAATAAATTTGTTTATGAATCTATATTTATATCTCAATATCTCTATATAAATGTGTTTGTGTGCTGTGTATCTAAATTTAAGTTCATTAGACTTACTGCAGTAAAGAAGAAAACTTATAGACAGACATCAGTAGTGTGTAAGAGAGATACTTACAGTGAAGAGTCATTTATACATTTGGGGAGTCTGGGTCTATGTGGCTTAAGGAAGAATTTTCAAGGTGGGGAACAGATTGTGATTAAATAACACTTGTGACCTAATAATGTAGGTTTGGTAAACACAGAAAAGCTAGATTCTTGTAGGAAGCTCTGATTGTTGCCTCATGAGTGAACTGTTTGCCCAGGTGAACAATGTATTAATTTCATTGTGAGAGCTCTTGGCCCAGATGAACTGACTCTTTGACCAAATAAATTGGATTGCGAGAACTTCCTGAAACAGAACACAATTTTTGTGTGATTTAAATTGGTTTAATGATTTTCTGGGCAATGATTTCCTGAAACAGATAATTCATATTTATATCTCTTTTCTACCTCAGTCTGTAGAACCAGACTTTTCCTTCTGTACACTAAAACAACCAAAGTCAAGATTTTGGGACTTGCAGCAGAGACTACAGTATTATCTATTTGAAAACAATTCCTTAATTTTTTTTGTTCAAATATCATCCTCATATTGTAGAGGGGAGCAAATTGTCCAATTAAAAACCATACTCCATAAAATCCCAAAATGTACCTTCCCATTCAATCCACACTCACTCCTATCACAGGTGACAATTATCCTAATTTGTAACAATATAAATTAGTATTCTGTGGCTTTGAAATTTATATAATGGAGTCGTATTATTCTCTTGTGTCTGGCTTCGTTAATTCAACATATTTGTGAGATCCACTTACATTGTTGCATGTAGTAATGGTTTATTCATTGTTACTTCTATACAGTGTCCCATTTCATGAATTAAAACAATATGTCTATTCATTATATTGCTTAATGTCTTTTCAGTTCAGGAAGGTCCTCAGCCTTTCTCTCATCAAATAATTTCCCCTCCTCCTCCCCCCACTCTCTCTCTCCTAGTTCTCAGATTCCAAGTATATGGACATTACATCTTTGAATATTTCCTCCATCCATGTCTCTTATGCTCTGCTATGTTCTCTTCATTATGTTTTTCTCTCTCTTCATATGTCTAGTAAGTTTTATGGTATGCTAGACATTGTATATCAACTAATCATAAAGCTTGAGATGATATTTTTTCCCCAAAGGGTTTCTCCTTTTATTAGGTCTGTTTCTGTGCTTATTTAAAGGTATATATCACTTAAGCATCCATGTTTTAACCCATCCTGATCATCGTTTGTTTTTTATTTAGATTACTTGAATATTTGCACTTTTTAGGATATTAATTCTATTTTAGATTTACAAATGTATTCTTTATATTGTATTTGACCCAGAACTGCTTTTTTTTAAGTTTACTTATTTATTTTGAGAGAGACAGAGACAGCGCAAGTGGGGAAGGAGCAGAGAGAGCGGGAGAGAGAGAGAGAGAGAGAGAGAGAGAGAGAGAGAGAGAGAATGAATCCCAAGCAGCATCCATGCTGTAAGCGCAGAGGCTGATGTGGGGCTTAAGCCCACAAAACCGAAACCGCAAGATCATGGCCTGAGCCAAAACCAAGAGTCGGATGCTTAACAGACTGAGCTACCCAGGTGTCCCTTGGACCCTCAACTGTGTTATATTGTTGTTTTCTGTCTTCTTCTCTTCTTTAGGATTATTTATTGACCCTTAATGATTCAATGAACCTTTTATGTTTTTGTTAATGACTATTTTGCTATTCTTATGGTGGTTATTCTAGAGCAATACCGTCCAGTATAAATTTCTACAATGATGGAAATATTCTACATCTGTGCAGAGTCTAAAATAGTAGCCATAGCCACATATTTCTCTTGTACACTTAAAATGTGGCTAGTCTGACTCAGGAACATAATTTTTAATTTAACTTTAAAGTTAAATAGACACATATGGCTAATGGCCACTGCATTGGACAGTCCAGTTTAGAGATTACTAATTGAACCCCTGACATACCAAAGTCTAATATTTATAATATGCTTGTTTGCCATTTCCTGAATAAAGAGAATTTAACTCATTCATTGCCTTCCCACATCATTTTATTGAGGTACGGTATAGTAATATATTAATTATATTATATGTTATATTAATAATATTGAGGTATAATTAAATGGTATTTAATCCCATTTGTATTTCAACAAAACAGGATATTTTGGTTATTTCTTTATGTACTCATATTCAATTAGAATCCCACATACTTACCTTTTGCTATCCTTCATTTTTTCTTATTTTCTACATGGCCGTCTGTGATTAGTTCCTTTTGTCTTAATAGTAACCTTTCATTTCTTTTATTATGGCTTTGCTAGTGTTTAATTACATCATGGTTTGCTATTCTGAAGAATCTTCACCACACCTTCATATTTAAAATATATATTTGCTGGGTATAAAACATTGGTACTTGTATTACTTCAGTGTTTTCAAGATATTCCATTGTCTCTGGATTTCTTTGCTTTGAGATGCTTGTGATTAATCCTATTATAGTTTCTTTGATGGTAATATACCTTTTTTTTTTCTCTCTCTCTCTCTCTTTCTCTTCTGGATGCTTTAAGTTTACATTTCTCACATTAGTTTTTGGCAGTTATACCATGGTGTGCCCAGTGTTATTTTATAGCATCAATTATATTTGGGTTTTAAATAGCTTTTTGCTTTTGTGGTTTTTGTCTCCTATTTTAAAAAAATAGTAATTATGTCATCAAATATTTCTTCTGTCAGTTCAATTCCATGTATGTTAGAACTTTTTCTGTATTCCATGTATCTCTTATACTCTATTACAAGTTTTGCACTTATTTTACTTCTCTGTGCTTCAGTCTAGAATATTTTCTTCTGAACTAACTTTCAGGACACTAATTATTTTTCAATAAGTCTAATGTGTTGTGAAGTTCACCTAATAAATTCCTAATTTTCAGACATTGTAGGTTTTAGTTCTATGATTTTAATTTGACATTTTGTATAGTTTCCAATTTGCTGATTTTTCAAAATTTCGTAGTCACTTTAACTATATTGTTTATAGTTAAACACTTTAACTATATTGTATATAGTTAAAATCACTATATCACTAAAATCACTAAATCACGTTAACTATATTGTATATCTGGGGGAGGGAGGGATGAATAGGCAAAGAGATTTTTAGGGCAGTGAAAATAATTTCTATGAAACTATAGTGGAAGATACATGTTATACATTTTTCCAAGCTCATAGACTGTCCAATACCAATCAATTTATTTAACTCAGTTAATGTACAGTGTAGTGTGGGTTTCAGGAGTAGAACCCAGTGATTCATAACTTCCACATAACACCCAGTGCTAATCCCAGCAAGTGCCCTCCTTAATGCCCATCACCCATTTAGCCCATTCCCCCACCCACCTCCCCTCCAGCAACCCTCAGTTTATTCTCTGTATTTAAGAGTCTCTTACAGTTTGCTTCCTTCTCTGTTTTTACCTTATTTTATTTTTCCTTCCCTTCCCCTATGTTCATCTGTTTTGTTTCTTAAATTCCACAAATGAGTGAAATCATATGGTATTTGTCTTTCTCTGATTTATTTCACTTAGGATAATATACTCTAGTTCCATCCACGTTGTTGCAAATGGCAAGATTTCATTCTTTTTGATCACCGAGTAATATTCCATTGTGTGTGTGTGTGTGTGTGTGTGTGTGTGTGTGTGTGTGTGAAAACATCTTCTTTATCCATTCATCTCCTTTATCCATTGATCAGTTGGTGGACATTTGGGCTCTTTCCATAATTTGGCTATTGTTGATAGCATTGCTATAAACATTGGGGTGCATGTACCTCTTCATTTTTTTAATGTTTATTTTTGAGAGAGAGAGAGAGAGAAAGAGACAAAGTGTGAGTGGGGGAGAAGCAGAGACAGAGGGAGCTACAGAATCAGAAGCAGGCTCCAGGCTCTGAGCTGTCATCACGGAGCCAATGTGGGGCTCAAACCCATAAACTGTGGGATCATGACCCAAGCTGAAGCCTGACACTTAACTGACTGAGCCACCCAAATGCCTCTACATGTGCCCCTTCAAATCAGCATTTTTGTATCCTTTGGATAAATACCTAGTAGTGCAATTGCTGGGTCTTAGGCTAGTTCTATTTTTAGCTTTTTGAAGAACCTCAGTAGTCTTTTCCAGAGTGACTGCACCAGTTTGCATTCCCACCAACAGTGCAAAATTGTTCCCCTTTCTCCACATCCTTGTCAACACCTGTTGTTTCTAAGTTTCTTTTAAAATATAAATAGTTGTGTTTTATTTCTCTAAAAGGTAATAATTACTTCATATATCAAATGAGGATTAGATATTTTAATAATAAGCAAAAATTAAAAGTTTTATTAAGAAATTGCTATTTGTAAAACTTTTTCTACATAATTTAGGTGATTCACCTTATTTCAGAACATCCTCACTGAGTAGCTACTGTGACTGTCCTTACTGTACAGCTACAGAAAAAGGAAGGAGACAAATGATAAACAAATTTCCCCAGGTCATATTGCTGGTAAGTGACAGAGCCTGGATTCCAAATAATGCAGCCTGTCTCCATAATTCTCCCCTTAACCTCTAGAGTATACCAAGTGGCACATAAAATAATACTGTGACATGGGTAACCGTCAAGTTTATCTCATGTTAACAAATTAAGGGACATAATAGCAACAAATTATTAAGGAATAGTGACTAGCTGACCACCAAGTGAGAGTAATTTTGTAGATACATTTTCCTGAATTGATGAATATGATGGAACAATCTCACTTGCAAACTGTGCATAACACATAATTTTTCAGTTAAATTGAGCAAACATTTTTACACATCATGAATTTCTAGTTTTCAAAAATAAGTAACTTATTTCTACTCTTTGTGAAAGTTGCACTATGACAGACCTTCCATATGCATATATCCAGCAATGAAAATCAATATTTAATGCTTTAATCATCTATTAGGGTTGATTCGAACCCCTAAAAAAGAGCCCCTAAAAATTCTATCCCCTATTCACCTGGGTGGCTCAGTCAGTTGAGCGTCTGACCCCAGCTCAGCTCATGATCTCTCGGTTTGTGAATTTGAGCCCCGCATCGGGCTCTGTGTTGACGGTTCAGAGCCTGGAGCCTGTTTCAGATTCTCTGTCTCCCTCTTTCCCTGCCCCTCCCCTGCTTGCACTCTGTCTGGCTCTCTCTCTCAAAAATAAAACTTAAAAAAAAATTCTATCCCCTATTACTCCAGAATGTGGTCTTGTTTGGGAAAAGAGTCCTTGCAGATATAATTAAATGAGTTAAAATAAGTTCACACTGGAGTAGAGAGGAACCTTAATCCAATGTGACTGGTATCCTTATAAGAGGAAAATTTGGACACATACATACAGAGGGAGAGAGAGAGAGCACTATGTGAGAGAAGATCATATGAAGACAGCAGCAGGATTGAAGTCATGTTGCCACAAACCAAGGAACACCTGAGCCTATAGAAGCTGGAAGATGTGAAGAAAGATTCTAGCCCAGACACTACTGAGGGAGGGTGGCCCAGCCAATATCTTGAGTCTGGACATCCAGCTTCCAGAACTGTAAAATAATCAATTTTTGTTATTTTAAGCCACTCAGTTAATGGTACTTTATGACAGACCCAGGAAAGAAATATACCATTCCAAACAATTCATTACTGACCTAATATTTAGAATAATCCTTCCTTAAAAAGCAGGTTTCCAGATTAATATTAGAAAATGTAATTTTTTGACTGATTCAACAAATTGTAACTTGTTAAAGGAATTTTCTTCATATCATAGAGTCAACATGCATCACAATCTTTAGCTCTTAATTATGGATAAATTATGTCAGGCAATTTAGAGTCTGAGGCACGACCACTTGCAAGCGAGTCCAAAAAGACTTTGTACTAAGTGGTCAAAGATGATATGCAGTGCGTCTTCCCCCTCAAGAGCAGTAATGGCTGACCACATACAGGTCCTTCTGGTTCCTCCAGGGCCATTTTCTAGGCTTCCCATGAACCTACAAGGACACAAATGACTGCCAATGGATAGCAGAAAGCCAAGAGCTCCTCATCTCCCCTTCATATGAGGACTAATAGGTATTCAATGTACTTTGAAGTATTAATCAAGGAACATGGAAAGAATTTAGTGTATATTGGGGCTGCTATAATGGAGATATTTATGAGAAAAAAAATATTCTCTTTATTCAATTAATGCAAGTAAAAACATCAGAAACTTTATTATCTTTTCCCTTGGAAATGTATAGTAGAGATAATAACTTAATTTTTTCTAAGGGCAGTATCACATGAAAAATTAAAAGGTTCCTGTACATAGATCATTCCTAAGGCTAAACCAAAATATTTCAGATCTCAAACTAGTGGCTTTGGCATTCCCGATCCAAAGCATCTCCTAAATAGTACGCTGATATAAAGCTTTTCAACATCTGTGCCAATATCGTTAAATAGCTCAGCAATTTGTTGTACATGTTATATACCAATGTTGTTTATTATTATGTCATTGCCTACACAAAACTGTTATTGAATGGCAATATATTAACTTGGATGTACAAATGACATTCTAGCCTTTTTTAAAGGTTAAAAGTACTTTAAATATGCACAGAAAAAATTAAATTGTCTAAAAATATAACCTTGGCAAAATGCAACCATCCAAATACTCGGACAAAAATTAACTGAAATGCACTATCTTGACCTCGCATTTCCATGAAAATGCACTTAATGGGCTCGTGATCAGGGATTTAGAAGTAGGAAAATGCTATCTGACCAAAGATTTTACTTACTACAATCATGTGAAAAGATGAAGAGCACATTGTAATTTTAGATAACGATGATTTAAGACAAAAAAATACTAAGACAAATGGAATTTTTTAAATGGATGATCATTATAATATCCATTTATAACATTCGACTGTAGGGATGTGTTTGGTGTTTAGATTCCTAGTTAGATAATCTTAGACTTTAATTTAATGAAAGTCAAATGGCTGGTGAATAATAAGTAAGGACTAGAAGTAATATGTTCAGACTTTTAAGTGATTGTGTTTAATTTTGTAGAAAAGAATTTCACCTTAGATAAAGAAATATTGTATCAAAGTATCAAGCCTTAGGTTAATAATTTATTGATGTGTAGAAATACTGCTAGATTTTGAGCAAGAGGATTAACTAAACTGAGGCTTGGAAAATAAAAGTATATCTTTAGTTTTGTTGGCAGATATCTGTGTGTGCGTGAGAGAGAGAGAGAGAGACAGAGAGAGAGAGACAGGAACAGAGAGAAACAAAGAGCAAATTATATATTTCCTCATTGTAACTACTCAACGAAAAAACTACCATAGGTTTATAATTTCCTTTAAAAGTGATCAGCCAGGGGCACCTGGGTGGCTCAGTCAATTGAGCAATTGAGTGGCTGACTCTTGATTTCAGTTCAGGTCATGATCTCATGGTTCCTGAGATCCAGCCCCATGTAAGGCTCAGTACTGACAGCAACAGAACCTGTTTAGGATTCTTGCTCTCCCTCGCTCTCTGCCCCTCCACCACTCACACACTCGTGCACATTCTTTCTCTTTCTCTCAAAATAAATAAACTTTCAAAAAAATAAAATTATAAAATAATGATTAGCCAAGTTAATATATGGATGGATAATGCAAGGTACAAAGACAACACTGCATTCTGGGAAACCAACTGGGAGTCTCCATAGTTCCATATATGCACAGTTCCATATAGACCAAAGATGGTGGCTTGGACCAGGATGCTGGTGGAAATGTAGATAAGTGAGAAGTAGTGAAACAAATTTAGGTGGAAGAATCAAAAGACACTGATGATCAATGAAGGAGACAAAAGGATCAAGATTGACTTCTCATTTCTGGCTGGTGCAACCAGATAGACAGTGATGTCATTCACTGAAATGAAGAACACTGAAAACTTGAATCACCAATTATTACATGTACAGTTCTTGACATAGCCTTATAATAAGAGAAGTGCAGTGGCACCTGGGTGGCTCAATCAGTTAAGCATCCTACTCTTAATTTTGGCTCAGGTCATGATCTCATGGTTCATGGGTTCGAGCCCCATGTCAGGTTCTGTGTTGATAGTGGGGAGTCTGGTTGGGGTTCTCTCTTCCTCTCACTCTGCTCCTCTCCCTTTCTCAAAAATAAATAAATAAGCCTTTAAAAAGAAAGAGAAATGCAAATTAACGGGAAAATGAGTTATCCCATAACTACTAACATCCAACACCTAACCATTTGTTGGTGGTGGTGAGGGGAAGGGGACACTAATATACAGTTGGTGAAAATATTAATTGATAAAACCTCCTCAGAGAGCAATTTGACAGCACTTAATAAATCTTAAGATACCAATACCCTGGGACTAAGCAATCCAGCAGTGTGTGCCAGAAAAATGCTCACACATTTGCCAAGGAGACACATCCACCCATCTTTACTGCAGCACTGTTTGCTGTAGCCATGCAGGGAACCTGCATAATTTCTCCTCAGGAATTATAGCCACTGTAATTTTTTTCAAACAATGGAATATTCTATAGCAGAAAAAAGAAACTGGACTGATATGTACTAACATGGATAAATAACTAAGATGTGAGGTTAAGTCTAAAAGTTGCAAAAGGGTATGTATATCATAGCACTGCTTCTGTAAGTTCTAAAAGCACAAAACAATACTACACATTGTTTTTATAGTAGCACAAATTACAAAATGATATCGAGGAATGATAAGCACCATTTTACGGTAGTGATTACCACCAAGGAATAAAGGTATGGGGAGCTTTATGTATGCAAACAAAACATACCAAGGAATTCAAAATAATAACTTCTGGTGGGTGAAATTATGAGCGAATTTTATTTCCTTTATTACACTTTTCTGTATTTTTTGTATTTTAATGAGAAGTTTAATAATTAATAAAAGTATTCACTAAAAATTAACTGAAACTATTCTATTAGATCATAACTATTGCCATCCTTTATACTGAAATCATTTGAACATGGTATTTTCAAAAATGCAACATTTATTGTTTCAACATACATACGTACTTTGGCGCCAATATAGGCAAGAGCAGGTAATTATTAGCTCACCAATATCAAACATGCTATTAACTAAACATAATCTGAAAACCAGAGAAAATCAGCCAAATCTCAGGCAAAGCAGTCTACAGTTGGACAAGAGTCTCCTTTTTACTCACCTTCCATAAGAGGTCTTAAAATAAAAACAGTGTTTTCGTACAATGAGTATTTATTTAGTGCCATGCAATCTCTCACTCAATTTTTCATTATTTCCCCTCTTTAGATTTCCTTTCCACCCCCACCCCCAAGCCCCAATAAATGTTAGTTTGGAGATGTGGCTGGTGGAGAAATTACACTTAAGAAAGAAAAGACTTTTATTAACTACAAATTGTTTTGCCCCAGGAACCTAGAATCGTAAGACTTGCTCTAAGATTAAAGTGTATGTATGCTTGAGTACTGAGGTGTATTGAGGTTAGATCAAGGACACTTGACTGGTAACTATTTGCTGAATAGCAAATACTGTGGGGAAACTCAAATGACTACGGTGGAAATATTTTTTAATGATTGAATGCTGTCTTAAGGTTTTCTTTGTAGGAATATATGCCCTAAACACTTGCAAAATTGTAGACCTCCCAAAATCACCATAGCTCATTCCATGTGTATATTTTGAGAACCTTTTTACCTTGTGTTTTGCCTCCAAAAATCTGTGAATTTTTTAACATTAGATCAATATAAGTGTCTGTGAAATAAATGTTTATAATTTATTTTCATAATTTCTAAGCAAACAAATTCTGCTCTAGGGTAGACACAGTGATAAATTTCATTTTCCTAGAGAATACTGGTAATTTAAGTTCTCTGCACTCTGAAGTTCTTTATTGATTTTACTTAACCCTCAGGATCCAATTTAAGATGAAATCTTTGCCTCCAATGGAGATATGGAAAGAGTTTTGGAGTAAAGGAATCATGGTAGCACATACCCAAATATTATTTCATTTTCATTTTCATTTCTCTCTACTCTTTCCTACATTTTGGGCAGGAACCAAGGCCAGGTGCCATCTTAAGGATTTTGAAAGAATTAGAACTGACCTGGGGGAGCCCACTCTGTCCCTGAATTTCAATCCCGATTTCTCTGGGCTTCAGTAACTCTCAAGAAGATGAAAAATCTAAGAAAAGTAAGTACATTTGGGGTGCCCTTAAGACTAAAGTTATTTCTAGGTGAGGAGGAAAATCTTTGTTGATTCCTCTTAATACTGAAATTTATCCTTTGAATTTGAATCACATTTTCCCCCCACAATACCTTTTATTTGTTTGTTTAGCAAAGACTGTACAGGCACTCTTCTAAGTGCTTTACATAAAAGAACAACTTGGTTACCACATTGGTGAGCTAGGCACTACTATATACCAATTTTTACAGCTTAAAAACGTGAGGAGCAGAGAGACTGCGTAACCACCCCTTGGGTTATATAGCAAGTTAGAATGAAGTCCACGCAGTTGACCCTTAGAACACACTCCCGTGCTGCTTGTGATGCTAAAAGAGAAGCAGGATCTGCCTTGAGCCTTTGGTGCGTGACATTGTCTACCATATTGGAATTATTGGAATGATCTAAGAATTAAAGTACCCTCCATGTTTTACAAATTTTTTAAATTTTACTTAATTTCATCTCATTTATAATAGGTTTTTTTTCTTATTTATTAAGAATACGGTCATCTGCCTCCCTGTCTTTCTGAGCTAATAACACTATCAGCCCTGCTTGCCTTTCCCTATCCTTCTTCATGATCAGAGCACAGGAAATAATGATGCCTGTTCCTCTATGAGGTATTCAGAATGACTTCACATTTATTCCTGCTATGCAGTATTAGCTCTATTCATTTTATTTTTCTGCTAGTCAAGTCTCCCTTCATCTATCATGGCTCACTCTTGTTTAAAGACAATTTGAAATACCAATGCTTGGTTCCTTCTCGCTTCAGAAAAATGATGGATTTTTTTGACAGAAGCCTGTAACACATCTATCTACTGCTATTCTTTTTTTTTTTAATTTTTTTTAATGTCTATTTATTTTTGACACAGAGAGAGAAACAGAGCATGAGCGGGGGAGGGGCAGAGAGAGAGGGAGACACAGAATCTGAAAACAGGCTCCGGGCTCCGAGCCATCAGCACAGAGCCCAATTCTGGGCTGGAACTCACGGACTGCGAGATCATGACCTGACTGAAGTCGGACACTCAACCGACTGAGCCACCCACATGCCCCGGTATCTACTGCTGTGCTTAGTGCTGATCCTGATGAAGACAATATGCTGTATAAAGAAGGCTTTTCCTTGAGACCCCTACTTCCTGAAACAAACCTGCTGCACTGAAAACGCAGTAAGCTAAACATGGTTTTCTTTTTTTTCACCATCCCAACTTACTTGGCTGTTGTCCGACCTTGACAAACCATTCACTTTTTAGCGTGCTTTCAAACTAATTCAAGAAACCAACCTCGGGAATGTATAAACGGCCGTAAAACTTACACCCCGTCTAACCCAAATAGGCCTACCCTCTGACTTTCTCATTTCTCATAATGATGTCATAAACATCCAAAGTTAAAGAATTCTGAGCCACTTTGAGACATTGTTCCTTTCTCTTAATGTATATTTAATTGCTACTTCATAAAGTGTGCATTTAGAATCCATCTCAAGCCTGTTTCCAGATTTTATCATGTCTCTTCTGCACTACTGTAATGGTTTTTAGCCAACTTATTTGAAGACCTCCTATTCCTATCCAGTCATTTAATATTTTAACAAATATTTTAAACACCTGTTCACTGCTTGTATCTAAACAAAATTCTAGTAAAGCAAAGTCAAATAATACATTGTTCCTCTCCTTTATAAAGTGTGATAGCCTTAGTGTGTGTGTATGTGTGTATTCATTTTTCAATCCTTCATACCATAACAACATTCACATTCCTGAAACATAGATTTGATTATTGTATCTCTCTACTTAAAATGTTAACTCATACAAATGCCATCAATTAATCTTAGACAACAGTGCCAAGGATACGCAATGGGGAAAGCATGATGTCTTCAGTAAATGGTGTGGGGAAAACTGGACAGCCAAACGTAAAAGAATGAAATTGAACCTTATCTTATACCATACGCAAAAATTAACAAAATGGATTAAAGGATTGAATGTAAGACCTTAAAAGATAAAAATCCTAGAAGAAGACATGGGAGAACAACTTCTTGACATTGGACTTGGCAATGACTTTTTGGATTTGATACCAAAAGCACAGACTTCAAAAGCAAAAATAGACAAGGAAAACTACATCAAACTCAACAGTGTCTGCACAGTAAGGGAAATAGCCAACACAGTGTAAAGCAAACTATGGAATTAGAAAAAAAATATCCACAAAATATGTTCAATTAGGGGTTAATGTCCAAAATATATAAGGAGCTCATACAACTCAAGAGACAGAAAAAAAAAAAAAAACTGATTTAAAAATGAGCAAAAGTTGTGAATAGACAGTTTTACAAAAAAAAAAAAAAGACATAAAATGGTCAACAGGTATATAAAAATGTGCTCAGCATCACTAATCATCAAGAAACGCAAATCAAAATCACAATGAGATATCATCTCACCCAATGTGGTGGTAATTATCAAAAGTCAAAAGATAAGTATCAAGTAGGATGTGGAAAAAAGAGAACTCTTACATCCTGTTGGTGAGAATGTAAACTGGTATAGTCATCATTAAAAACAATATGGAGTTTTCTCAAAAAATTAAAAATAAGGATGCCTGGTGGCTCAATCGGTTAAGCATCTGACTTCAGCTCAGTTTATGATCTCACAGTTTGTGAGTTCAATCCCCTCGTCAGGCTTTGTGCTGACAAGTGTGAAGCCTGGATCCTGCTTCGGATTCCGTGTCTCCCTCTCCTTCTGCCCCTCCGCTGCTCACATTCTGTCTTTCTCTCTCTCAAAAACAAAGATTAAAAAAATAGAAAAATAAAAATAGAACTACCATATGATCCAGCAATCCCACTTCTGGGTATATATTCAAAGGAAATGAAGAGACCTGCACCTCCAACTTCCCAGCATTATTATTCATGGTGGCCAAGACATAGAAACCATTTGATTGCCCATCAAAGATAAATGGATAAAGAATTTTCACTTATATGTGGAATCTAAATCAACAGATCAATCAACAAGTTGAGCTCTTACTGACAGAAAACAGATAGAATGGTAGTTCCCAAGGGCTGGAGTTTAGGGAAATGGGGAGATATTGATCAAAGTATACAAACTTTCAGTTATAAGATGAATAAGTTCAGGAAACCTAATGTTCAGTGTGGTGACTGTAGCTAATAATACTGTATTGTATCCCTGATATTTGCTGAAAGGATAGATCTCATGGGTTCTCATCACACACATACAAAAGGTAACTATGTGAGGTGATGAGTGTGTTAATTAGCTTGACTGTAGTAATCATTTCACAAGGTATATCAAAATATACTGTACGACCTAAATATATACAAATTTTGTTAATTACAAGTTTTTGTTATAATTTTTGGAGGGTTATGAGGTGGAGGGCAAAGGATACCTGCAGGCACCACAATAGAGAAGAGATCAATCACACCCCCTCCCAGGGCCGGGGTCCACAGTCAGGTGGCTAGACCTGGCAAAAATATACAAAAATGTGGAATCAAGTTTGTAATTGTTAACATCTTGGAATGAACATTCTAAGTATGACACATGACTGCATTTGCAGTTAAAGTGACAATTGGGCTTTTCATTACCAAAGAAGGAACAGGCAAGTGAGGGTGCCAACATGCGTTTTCATTCTTGGGAAGGGGAAGATTTCATTGCTAAATTTAAAAAATAAGTAAAGGTTCACTTTGCATCTCTTATGATTGTTCAATACGCTACTTACATTCATATCATGAGCCCCCTTGTGCCTAACAGCAGCCACACTGTAGTCCTCTCTTCTCAGTTTGTAGGCAGGCCCAAATTCGCTGCTTTTAGGAGCCACACACTCAGATAGTAGGCCCTGGAAGAGGTGAACTGTATGAACCCTTCTAGACTGTAAAGGCACAAAAATGCAGCTTTGTATTTCTTATCTGCCCCCCAAGGGCTGCCTGCAAAATCCAAGGTTTTTGAAGTGGTACTATTTACTACTACCTTCTCCTCTATCTCAGTAAAAAGCTTTTATTTGGGAACAACTCAAAAGGGAAAAGTAACAGACCTGCAATCTAAAGATACAGTTTTAAAAGTCCTATTGTAAATGACACCAGACTCAGTCACTATACCGCTCTATGGCATGAGGAAAGAAACGTTCAATTTAGAGAGGAAGGAAACAGAGGAAGGAAACAAGAGACCCTTATAACTTTTCAGAGGACCTGATTCCATCAGAGACAATGAGCATTCATGGGCAGGATTACCAGCTGCCAGGGGGAAAGGCCCACCTGAACTGCTCCCTCTCTAATGTCTTCATGTGACACTTTGTGGAAAAGTCATCAGTGCTTATCTGATAGAGTCTCCTTAATCACTGAAATGCAATTCCCTGCAAAGGCTCATCTCTCTTTCCTTTCATACACGCTGGCCCTCTGCCCAACCTGCCTCTTAAAATTCTGTGAATGTTGATTTGCATTATATGTATAAAATCCCAAGAAAAAAATTATGCTTGAGCTAAAATGCTCATGTAATCGGAAATAAAATCCAATACATAATTCTAAGAGGAAATGTATGTCAGAATTTCTGGCATGTATTTGTGGATATAACACCAGTTTCCCACACTTCCTTTTAATAGACAACCATCCCCAACTCTACCTCTCACCTCCTGCATGCACTCACTCATAAGCACGAACACACACACACAGACACGCACAAATGTATACACACGTGCACACAAAACGTGTTTGGATTAGACCTAGGGACTAAAAGCACTAAAGATTACATAACATATGCCTGGTAACTTACTATTGATCGTCCATTTCTGGATTGTACGTGGGTAAATCACAAGGCTCTCCATAACCCATGGAGGACACTCATGGGTCATTCAGAAGTACATGCATTTTTTTTAACAATCATAATTGCAAGTCATTTATATAGACACATCCATTTAAAATTTTGCTTCTATTTCCTGCATAATTTTTTTAAAAACATTTACCATCTCCTTGAAAATAACCAACTAGATGTATATTTGAAAAGAAAGAGACTATTAATCACATTTCTGAGAATAAGAGGCCAGCTGTATTTTTTGGTTGCAGAACCAAACGAGTAGTTTCTTGTGGATTCAAACCATCCCTCCAGCACCAGAGACTGGAGGTAACAGTTTTTTAAATTCATTCGACCATAAAATGCACAGAATCTTTACCACTGAGAAGGTTAATGCAGACCAATCTTCCTACTTTAAGGCAAAAAAAACAAAAAAAAAAACAAAAAAAAAACCAAACACCTGTGAAATTCAGAGCCTGTGGTTACTCAGTTCAAATGAAATTGAATCTAGGATACCTGGCTTTCTTTTCCAAAAGTAGTTAATATTCTTACAAGATTAGATACACATTGAGACTGATTCATACACATTGCTATGCTCTGCATAATTATTAAATTACTTTATGAAGGTGTTTTTGATGTATATATACTTTGAGCCTGTGAATCCAGGAACTGAAGTGTTGAAACAATAGTTTTCGACAAGTATGATCAGAGATTTCCTCTACAATCTGCTACCAACATGGCAGCTCGGAATTTACAAGGTCTGTATCTTTTTTCCAACTTACTGAAATTTACTCAGTTGAATATGGATAGTGAAACATCAAGCAGGCTTTTAAAACCAAGACATCTTTTCTCAGAATTTTTAAATTTTCTATCTTCAAAGCAAAAGTGCTTTCATTGTTATAATGTGAAATGTCCTAGTTATATAAATACGTTACTAAAATAATTTTATCCATACGGAGTCACTTAGAAAATAAATTATGATTAAAAGTCAGGTGAATCGTTTGCACTGGGGGTAGATAGAAAAATGTTAGTTGTGGCTTTGTAATAATTACAAAGGAAATAAATGCAAGTTAAAAACAAAACAAAACTAAGTGCACTGGGGTGCCTGAGTGGCTCAGTGGGTTGAGCACCCGACTTTAGCTCAGGTCGTGATCTCACGGTTTGTGAGTTCCAGCCCCCAGTCAGGCTCTCTGCTGTCAGCACAGAGCATGCTTGGGATCCTCTGCCCCCCTTTCTCTGCCCCTTCCACACTCGGCTCTGTCTCTTAAAAATAAATAAGCATTAAGGAACAAACTAAGCGCACTAAAAAAGAAGCACTAAACCAAAAATTAATTATCAATATAGAGAATAGGTATATGGATAGAGACAAGTGTTCCACATGTGTTTGATCAATTACCTACTGGCTTGTAGAGACTTGTGCAAACTTTTAATGGGGAAGGAGTTGAAAAGGATATTGTGCTAGTTTCCTATATATTTTGTAACAGATTACCACCAATTTGGTGGCTCCAAACAGAATAAATCTATTCTCTTCCAATTCTCTAGGCCAGAAGTCTGAAATCACTTTCACTGAGGTAAAGTGAGGCTCTCAACAAGCCTGCTATTGTTTAGAGGCTCTAGAGGTGAATCTGTCCCTTGTCTCTTCCATTTCTAAGGGTTGCCCATGTTCCTTGACTCCTGGCTTCATGATGACAATCTCCATTGTCATAGTCACACTGTCTTCTCCTCCACTGTTTCCAGGCAGGCCTCCCTCTGGCTCTCTCTTTTAAGGACATTTGGAGTTGCGTTTTAGAGTCTGATCAGATAAGCCAGGATAACCATCCCATCTCAAGATACTTAATCTCATCTACAAAATCCCTTTGTCACATGAAGTGATACTTCTAGGTTCCAGAGATTAGGATGTGGATGTCTTTGGGGTTATTATTTAATCTACCACAGAAATACTGGGGTTATTCCCAATGAACAGTTTAGAAAATGCAGTTAGAATTCCCTAAAATTACTAAACTAGTAGGGAGTTGAAGTTTTTCTGTCCTCATGAGTCCTCAATAGCATGGGTAATGTTGGGAAATGTTTCCTCAAGTTTACATCAATGATTTATTGAACCTGTACCATCACTAGAAACAATTTTTGTCTGGAAAATAGTAGATTATTTATCTGTGAATCTTTTCCTAGGCAAGCCCTTGGGAGGGACTTTTAAACTACATTAAGAGGATGCTAATAACATTGATCTTTGAAGCTATTCATTAGTGAACTCATTATTGGCATGTAACCATTCCCTTATTGAAATGATAAGCCCTAAATGCTGGGCAAAAGTAACCATATGATAACAAAGACTGAGAGATTAACTCAGCTTTTGGATAAATAGATCAATGGCAGAAGTCTGATTACTCAGTTTTTTTTTTTTTAATTAAAACGTCAACTAATTATAATACTTGATTGTATGGATGGGTGAAAAATAAAGATGTTTATTTCACATGCTTATGGCCTTTAAAGTGAAGTATTTAAATAGAAAATTATTAGCAAATTAAGATTTTCATGACTACAAATGATTATTCCAAGAAAACAACAACTTTTATATCTATAGTATTTATTTTGCCTAATTTTGCTAAAATTCTTACTTCCTCACAGAGGCACAGCTTCAAGCAAGACAGTGGGCTTTTCCCCAGATAGATAAGGGTCCGTTCACATACAGGTAAAGATCCTGCGTAAGTACTTTTCAAAGCTATCTGAGGGGTCCCATCGTACACCCACAAAATAGCTGTGTGGGGGGTGGTTCTGAGGACCCGCTCAACTAAACACTCACCTTTGATGACTTTAGCAGCCAAAACCCCAAAGGATGCCTTTTACCATGAGGATGGTGGACAACTCTCTACTGATTAATCAGAGTGACATATTTCTCATATTTCCCTGATGCTATGTTAATTTCTGAGGTGAGTCCCTCCAAAGTGTTCAGGTAAATCATTTCTATGCCTTTACTATGAAATATGTGCCTCTGTCAACACTAATAAAACAAAAATATCTTTCAATTACATCATCAAAGATAAACGCTCAGATCCCTTAAAAGTTAAAAAAAAAAATAAGGGTAATATAAATAGTTTCCACAATTAACATTTTCTCCAAGCACACCACTTTATTAAATCTTATAGGTGAGGCATTAATTTAGAGACAAACTCTGGTAATCCAGATGTCTACATCTGTATTGTTAAATGTTCAGTTTTAAGTAATTGCAAATAACCAGAAAGTTCCAAATTACAACAGAATAATGTGAAATTCATATCATAGCCAAGGTATCACTCTGGTCATAGGGCTCCAAATAACTATTATCAAAAAAAATTAATAATATGACTGGCTGTGCTTCAAAAGATCCCATTGCCTCCAGTTTAACAAATGAAATGTCGAATAATCTTGAAATAAAATGTACATGTCAGAAATAATTATAAACTACTAAAGTGTTATAAGTAGATTTGCATCCCACTTACGGTTTTCCCCTAGTGAATTGCCCCCAAGAACAATTAAATTCCACACTTTCTTGCACCTTAATTTAGGAAAAGGAAAATAGGCATTTTTTTCTCAATATCAAAAATTTCACAATAAAGATGAATTATATGTGTTTGCTTTTATTTCCTCTACTTACACTGATGAACATTGCATATATATGTGAAAACATACCCTCATCTAATTTCTGTCCCAAAGTGGCTAGTATAACCTTCCTTTTATCCTACAGAAATTAGGGTTCCCATGGTTCTTGAGAGCATTAAATTAATTGTTGGTAAAGTACTTAGAAGATAAAAAGCCCATAAGTGCTAACTATTAATTAGTATTTCTATTATAGGTATGACCTTGAAAGATGAAAACTGTAGTTCACACAATTAAATATTAGCTAAACTTAGCAGCTATAAATACATCTCAGTGAAGAATCAGATTTTAGATTGAACAAAGATAAAATATGTTATCTAAATACATTCCATATTCAGCTTGAGAAAAAGCAAACTATCCTATATGTATGATACACATATAATATCATACACATACATACACACACAGCATTTCAGCCATGGTAGTTAATATTCTAAAGACCTGATCTAAAGACAGAGCTATACCTAACCAACTTGTAATAAAAATGGGAAAAAAGATATAACTTGCCACAAAACAACTATTCATTCACAGAGTCATCTCTACAAAGGTATTATTTCATAATTTTCCACAACAACCTCAAGTTGTATTCGATCCCTATCTTACCGAGTGGGAGAAACATAATTTTAGTCAATTTATATTCTTCCCATCTGTTTGAAGTTCTGGAATACATAACAACTGCGAAGCAGAATGCTGTGAGTGTGTGTGTGTGTGTGTGTGTGTGTGTGCCCGCGCGCACTATGTTTTTCTGTTCCTAACCCTTCAACACTGGCACCATTGTTATCATTTGATCTCTACAGGCTTCTTTCGAACTTGCTTATTGCCACTGCATGTTTCTTATTCTTGACAACAGAACACAGAGCTTGTCTTCTCTGGGAATCACCAACACCTTTTTTATCCAACTACTATTTCAAACAGTCACGTGAGACTTTTGCTCTGAGAAAATTAAGAAACATTAAAAAACAGCACAAAAGTAGTAAAAACTCCTAAATACCAACAATCCCAAATTTATATTTGTTCACATTTTGTTATGTTATTTTTTCAATTTTCTAATGTTTATTTTTTGAGAGAGAGACAGAGAGAGAGGAAGGAGCAGAGAGAGAGGGAGACACAAAATCCAAAGTAAGCTCCAGACTCTGAGCTGTCAGCGCAGAGCCCTACGCAGGGCTCGAACTCACAAGCTGTGAGATCATGACCTGAGCCCAAAGTCAGACACTTAACCAACTGAGCCACCTAGGTGCCCCTGTTATATTATCTTTTTTTTTAAATAAAAACACCTCTTTAAATTTTTTATAGAAAACATTAAAGTTGAAATCATTTTATCCCCACTCGCCAATTTCATTTTGCTCCCCACTTTGCAGACACAAACTTTGCAGTTCAAGTTTATATGCTTACACACAGAGGAACATAAAAATTAAAGAAATGTTTATTATTGCTTTTATTTTTACACTATATAAACGCTATCTGCTCTTTGCATCATTCTGCAAATCACCTGTTTTTACCAAAGACGTCCTGAATTATATATAGATTCATTCACGTTAACGACCATGCAATCTTCCCTCATATTAATATAGCACCATTTACATATCTGTATCCTTTTCCATATTAACGGCCATTTAGCCATTTCTCATTTCTGTTGTTATCACAAACAGTTTTATAATAAATGCCACACACAGAAGTTCTATTTTGTTTATCTCAAATATATCAAGCTTTTCCTTTAAAGTTTATGCTTCATATGCTGTGTTTAGGAAATCTTTTCAACCTTAAGATTTAAAAAAATAAGCTTCTATATTTTCTTTGAGATATTTAAAATGTTAGATATCTTTTCAGTTGGGACTTTCTGTATGTGTGTACATAGGTAAGGTAGAAATTTTGTTTACTTTTTTCCTGTACACAGCAAATTATTCCAGTACTCACTGTTGGACAGGTGATCGTCTCACACCAATTTGTAGAACTGCCTCTGTTATATGTGAAGTTCACAGACAAGCATGGATTTTTTTCTATAGTTTATTTTAGTTGATGCATTTGTCCTCATCTTTTTTGACTTTATTCTATTTTGCCATTACAGCTGTTCTTTTATTTTTACTTTCTTTTTATTTATTTCTTTATTCCAGAGGCAGAGTGTGTGCATGAACAGGGAGAGGAACAGAGGGAGAGAGAGAGAATCTTAAGCAGGCTTCACCCTCAGTGCAAAGCCCTACATGGGGCTTGATCCCATGACCCTGGGATCATAACCTGAGCCAAAATCAAGAGTCAGACACTAAACGGAGGGAGCCATCCAGAGGCCCCCCTGGAGATTTTCAGTATGCCTTGAAATCTGAAATGACAAGTTCCATACCCCCAAGATACCTATATTCCTGATGATTTCCAACAAATCTTAGAATTCATTGTTGAAGTCCCACAAAATATTCTATTGTGATTTGCCTAAGAACTTCATTTAATTTATAGACTCATCTAGAAAAAATTTACATCCTTAAAATTGCACATCTTTCCACCTTCTTTTTTTTAAGTTTATATTATTTATTTTGAGAGAGAGAGAGAGAGAGAGAGAGAGAGAGAGAGGGAGAGAGGGAGAATCCCAAGCAGGCTCCAAGATCTCCCCAGAGAGCCTGACATGGGACTTGATCTCACGAACCATGAGATCATGACCTAAGCAGAAATCAACAGTCAGAGGCTCAACTAACTGGGCCACCCAGGCACCCCTCCACCTTTTTTTTTTTTTTACTGTTCATTCGCTTTTTGAGAGAGAGAGAGAGACAGAGAGAGAGAGAGTGAGAGACAGAGTACAAGCAGGGAAGGGGCAGAAATAGAGACCCAGAATCCAAAGCAGACCCCAGGCTCTGAGCTGTCAGCACAGAGCCCGATGTGGAGCTCAAAGTCACAAACCATGAGATCATGACCTGAGCCAAAGTTGGACACAACTGACTGAGCCACCCAGGAGCCCCCCCCCCTTTTTTTCTCCACCTTCTTTAAAAACCTTGAGTAACGATACATTTTCAGCATAAAGCACATCCACATATGTTTTACACATATTTTGAGAGACCAGGTAGCTTTAACAAAAGAAAAATATTACTGCATTTTCTAACTGGTTATTTCTGGGATACAAACATTAATGAATTTTGTTGTTTGCTATCCTGTTTCAATATACTCTTGGAAGTTTCTTATTGTTAGTATTTTGTAGAATTTCTTTATTTTTATGATTTTCTTGATTTTACATCACATAATTCTATTTTAATATTTAACTGACTTTATTATATTGTCTAATAACTTATATCTTCTTCTGACCATATTATATTGCCTAATATCTCCAATAATGCTACATAATAGTTTAAAGTGTAATAATGTTACATTAAAATATTATTAAGATATAATCATAACAATATACATTAGGTGAGATTTCCTGTTGCTGACCCTAATGAGAAATGTTTGTATTTTTCTGTATAGTTATTAAAAATTCTTTTATGCAAATAAATTAATTCATGCAGACATAATTTTATCCTGTAGGATACTATCATCTTGAGGCCATTTTGCCAAGGAGCCCCAGGCTCGCCATTATACCTTTCTACCTTAGTGTTTGTATTTTAAGTTATTTATTTTGGAGCCGTAGTCCCCTTGCTTATGAGATTCTTAGGGATGGTGAGAAAGAGAAGGGACATGGGGCACCGTGGTTCAGTGGTTTGTAGCTCCTGCAAAGTCAGGACTGAGCTAGAGAGGAAGAAAAAAATTTTTTTTGAAAATTATTAGAATTATTTCCTTTTTTAAATATTGTATGTTCACGTGACTGCAATAAGCAGCTTGTATTATCATCTTAAGTAACAAACTGTTAATCAGAAATTCTAAATACTTTACATTTTTGCATTCATTTTCCCAATATTATCTAAAGTTAAATGTTAATCCTACTCAAAATGCATGTCAATATCCATTTAATACATTTCACTGACATAGTTCAATTGTACCTTTTCCCGATATTGTTGTGCCATAGACTTTTTTTCCAGATCATGTGAGATTTAATGAGCAAACAAATATCCTTCCTGTCTAATATTCTGTGCTAAAATGAGATGTTTTTTCAGATGACCTACTTCTAGAACTACAGTGATAATGAATAGATAAAAAGAGCCTTTTGAGTCTTAAAAACTTATGCTATCAAACCTCTCAACTCAATGTTGAGAATGCTTCAAGAATGGAAATGAGATACCTTTTGAATTCTGATTATTCTTTCCATAAATACGTAAGCAAATTTATTAAAATATATTCACATGGAATTGCATTTTTAAAACACCATGTGTAAGGAGTTCATAAAAGTGACACACATTTCAATGTCGAACAATGAATGACTAGCCAAGATGTATTTTATTTTGTGTTATAAAACATCAGTGTCTTAAATATGTTAAATTGTTTTTGAGAGGCTTCAGTGGTCTTAAGAATATCACCTGCCATTCTAAACCAATCGATATCTAGGGAATAAAATTCTATTCATAAGTCTCTTTTGAATATAACCATGAAGATATTGACCAAAATAAGATTTCTATGTAAGTAAATTTAGATTGCAATTCACTTCCAAGATGTTTAAATAGTGGCATTAAAATGGAAATGAATGCTATGCTAAAAATGGGTTTTCTGCTCCTACATGTGAAGCAATGGTTAAATTAATTGTCAAGATAAGTTATGCAATTATCTGAATTTATAATATGTAGCAAAAAATCTGTTTTATTTAACTAGTGCCTACATAACAAAGTTCAAATTCCATTGGTCTGTCCAAATCTGTTTTTTCATCTTTATATGCTTTTCCCTTTTATATAGTTTGCAAACCTATATTCAATTAAAATAGTAATCATCCTAAAACAAGTCCCTAGAACTTCCTGCCTTTGTTTATTTACTCCCAGCCTTCAGTCTACCAAAAACACTCTTCGCTTTCCCAATATTGACAGGCTGTACTGAAAGGCTGTACCATCATCTGAAAACCCACTGCATTCATGAATACTCAGAAGCCACCTTTAACCGAATTCCGTACTTGTCAACTATTTAAGGTAAAATTATAGTAAATAGCAGATATATTGTTAATTTTCTAGTAATGTCAATTAAGAGCTTCCCCACCCAACCCCAAGATACTCAGGCTTATTTCACCCCCATCATTAGACCCAGTCCTCACTCTGTGCAGCCTCCCTGGATTCTCACAGGCTCCCAGGAGATCCATCGTCCTCCCTGACATGTCCCAAGGGCCGCAGATCCAGACATCTGCCTGGTTGTTGTAAAGTTCTTCGTTAATGTTCCCTGGGGCAACACAAACATAACAACCCTAATTCTGAGTTTACCACCCTCCTCTCGTATAATTACCGCTGCTGGTGGTACCACTGTTTTGGTAACCAAGACCAAAAATTTGGAAATCATTCTGAAGTCTTCATCTTTGTAACCTTCTTTATTCACTTAACCATGAAAACCTCTGGATTTTCTTTCTTGTCTAATTATCTCATACCTCTTTATGCATATTTTTTTCTTTTTTAAATTTTTTAATGTTTTATTTATTTTTGAGAGAGAGAGGCAGAGTATGAGCAGGGGAGGGGCAGAGAGAGAGGGAGACACAGAATCCGAAGGAGGCTCCAGGCTCCGAGCTGTCAGTGCAGAGCTCGATGTGGGGCTCGAACTCATGAACCACGAGATCGTGACCTGAACTGAAATCAGACCTTCAACCGACTGAGCCACCCAGGCGCCCCTATAGGCATATTTTTCACCATCACCACAGCCACTGGCGAGCTCAGGACCTCAGTGTGTGTTTTAGCTGACCAGGGAAGCATCTTTCCTTTGTTTACATCTTCTCAACCCTCTACTCCTCCTGCAAACTGCTTTCACTTCGGTCCTTGTCCTAGATGCCAATCTGTCACTTAGACCTGCTTGAAACTATCCTTTCACTCTCTACTGTCCTCAGAAAATGCAACCCTCTATTACGAATAACAAGCTGACTTATTGCCTTTGCTAAGTACTTTCTCAAACACACTCACAGGTAAACATTAATTTTCTCCACATGTTTTAAAAATATCCTTCAATAATGGGGCGCCTGGGTGGCTCAGTCAGTTGAGCTTCCGACTTCGGCTCAGGTCATGATCTCATGGTCTGTGAGTTCGAGCCCTGAGTCGGGCTCTGTGCTGACAGCTCAGAGCCTGGAGCCTGCTTCAGATTCTGTGTCTCCCTCTCTCTCTGACCCACCCTGTTCATGCTCTGTCTCTCTCTGTCTCAAAAATAAATAAACGTTAAAAAAATTTTTTTAAATATATCCTTCAATAAAACATAGAGTCTAAGAAAGAAGTCCTGTTTTCTCTAAAGGGTATGGAGTAAAGATCACAAGTGTTGCTGATTAAAGACAATTCCTCATATATTAAATGTCACAGAGGAGTATAGGTAATAAGGTTAGAATTATTTCACCAATAATTAACAGATGTGATCGTGACTTTCAGATAAGTAGATGATCTGCTACCCTCCTCAAGTAGAGAGACAGAGAAATGACCTTTCTGGTCCCATACAAGCCGAACAAATGACTGAAATTTCCACAGTTCCACACCTGATATCACCTCAGAGAGCATTTGAGCCTAGAAAACATTCGAGCAAGTATGACCTGTCAGGAGACCTGATACGAGAAAAATCTCAGAAATGGTCTTATTGAAGTTCTGATTGTGTGCACTGTACTTCCAAGAGTAAGTCACCAGTGGAATTTACTGGACACCTATACAAATGTACTTAAACCAGACATAAAATAAGAAATATGGCACAGGCAACTTTTATGATTCCATTAGTTTGGGGTTAGTTGATTTTATTTCATCCTTGCTAAAAATATTTAAAGTCACTTATTTATTGAGATCATTCCTCTGTTATCTATATATACATAGAACTTATCTCTTTGATCCCTGGAAAACTAGGAAGTACAACCACATGATGCAAGCTGTTTACAAATGATAAGGATACATGCCAGAAACTATGTAGAAGAGAGAAAAGAGGTATCATAATCCTAAGATAATAACAAAAAATATATTTATTTACCCTTCTCCCATCTGCAGTGAAAACTATGAGGGAATGAAAAAGAGGGAAACTTATAACCGAAACGACAATATCCGTGTAGAATGACTGCCAAGGTTGTTGAAAATAGGGGCAAAAGATGGAGGGCAAAGGAAGAGACCCTGGCCTAGAGAGTCTGAGAGAAAACTCAGAAGAAAAAGCAAAGATCTTTTGTTTGAAACAAGGTGTGGATACAGAGAATGCTGTGGTTGCTATCCTGATGAATAGCCAGGCATGTTTAGGGATGTGGGTAAGGGCACAGAAATCTCTGGGCAAGAGAGTTTCATGAGACACAGGCAAGGAGGCCCCCAAGTGGAAGTGCATAGCACTGCATTTCTGATCTTGGTCAGCTGAGATTTATCAAAGATAACACCTGTCACTTGTCCACTCAATATATAACTTTGAAAGTGTGTTATATGCCAAACACTAGTCTTCTGGGTGACATGAATGAACACAACAGACATCTCTCCTCCTCCCCTTCCCTTACAGACTCTCTCTCTCTCTCTCTCTCTCTCTCTCTCTCTCATACTCCTATTTTACTGGATTTTAATGAAAGGTATGTAATCTTCCTGCAGGCATTTCTGTACAGTATTACTATTGAAGTATCTGTTCCAGTAAGAACTCCTTTCATTCAAATACAAGTAAGGAAACAATAAATAGAAGAAGAGTTCTATAAATGTGCTGTAAAAAAAAAAAAGGTTATGAACAGAAAAACAAAATTAAAACACATTTTAGGAGAAAAACACATGCACTTTGTCATGGTTAAAAGAGTGGCTAATCAATTCTTCATGGAGTCAAAAAATATAATAAAAATGATCTCTGTAAATAGAGCTCAAGGATTCCTCTAGAATAGAAACACTTGGCAAGGTGGGTCCGGACACCTTTCTGCCTGCCAGCAACTCTAGTTAAAGGTTAGGAGGTAGAGACATTTAATATACTGACCAAAATGTAACTAGGGACTAACTTGTGAATTTCAATTCATTCCACTCTCTTATCCCATTATCTTGGGTAATTAGAATTGGCTGTGTTTTTGTGATCAAGGAAATATTTTGGCTGTGTTGGTAAACTTTTGATACAGCATGAAATAGTAATCAAATATGAAATTTAGTACAGAATAATACATTTATTAATTTCTGGAAACAGTGTATTGTCCTTTACATATATTTTTAAAATATACCAGTAGTGTTTAACTCTCTGCATTAAAATATTGTCTTAAGAAATGAAGAGTTGGGCGTAACAAATTGTCACTGAAATGAAAGATACAGGAAAGTGAACTATTTATTCAACATTCACTAAACAAATTTTCCTTAGATCCTCCTAGTTGCCAAGTACTCTTCTAAGAAGTATGGACACAGCCATCACCAAAAGATGGAGTCTCTTCAGAGAGCTGGCATTCTGATGGAGATGATGTATGTGCTATATATAGTGTGTGTATAGATAGTGAGTTGAGTCCTCTCCCAGAAGGCAGCATTTGAAGGAAGAGAAGAAATTCTAAGTGAAGTGAGGAAAAAGAAAGAATTACTGTTACCTGCACCATAACCACAATTTAAGTAGTTTAAAAAAATTAGAGGATCCTAATATATTAATATTAAGAAAACATGTGGCTGTAGTAGATAATCAAATACTTAATAAAATATATGGAATGGAATTCGCTTTTTATACAATGAAATGTTTCCTATAGCTAAATAAAAATATTGATGCAAAGTCAGAAAATACTTATTTGTGAGATATTTTCTTTTATAAAATATTAGTCATTCTCAATGACTTTGAGAATCAGAGTACTGCCCTTATGTGTGGCCAGTTGAGTTCAAATTTCTTAACAAGGAATTAGTCATGAATAATGAGAAGATAATAAGTTCTAAAGGCTCTTCAAAGAATTGTTTTAGACAATAGAGGAATTATTTTCTCTACACGTAGAGTAAATGCTTCATATTCTATTATATTGCTCTACAAAACTAAAAGATTTTTTAGTTCTTTGTTATTACATACATTATAATAATAAAAACATTCAGAAGAACTACAGGCAATAAGAAAAGTAGCAGAAATTGTTAGTTGGGAAATATATTAACAAAAATTCAGAATCCAACCAAATTTTAAGGATTATGTTTCTTAAAACTGGTATTGCTTATACCCTACAAGTCTGTTTTTGATCTCATAAAACAGCCTGCAATTGTCACACTCAGAAATATTACTCTCAGGACAACTAGCTTTTAATTAAATGCAACAAAACATATCTAACCACATTTTCTTCTCTCTGAATTAATATCTCCAGTGGTGTCAACCACCTTAAGGAAGTCCATTTGAAGTTGATGGGCTTTTCTCCAAAAGAAGCAATAAACAGATGAGCACAGGGAAGGGAAGCAAAAATAATATAAAAACAGGGAGGGGGGCAATATGTAAAAGAATTTTAAATATGGAGAAAAAACAGATGGTTTCTGGAGGGGGTGTGGGGGGATGGGCTAAATGGGTAAGGGGCACTAAAAATCTACTCCTGAAATCATTGTTGCACTATATGCCAATTTGGATGTAAATTTAAAAAAAGAAAAAAAGAAAGAAAGAAAAAGAATCCAAGTGTAGAGTTAAAAAAAAAATCTGAGTTCTGGACTTAAAAAAAATAATAATCAAGAGTTTGTCCTGGTGACATCAGAATTAGAACAAAAGAAAATTTTATGATTCAGATGTTTAAAGATACGCTCTGACATCCTGGTGTACCCATCTTCTTTTTCCACAAGTTTTTAACCAAATTGTGTGTGTGTGTGTGTGTGTGTGTGTGTGTGTATTTGTAGCTTACCTTTTTGAATAGCTCCAATTTAGATGCAAAATAAAAGTTGTTTATAAATCTTCAAGTGTAAAATAGGGAAAGTTGTGCATTCTTTTCCCCACTTCCGAAGGATAGGATTACGCAGTAATTGTTCTTCAGGGTCAAAATTTTGCATTCTTTCTTATTGTCTTCATTGTGTGAAACAATTAAAATGTCACAATACAAGGCACCGTAACTGATCAGAAAACGAAAATGTAAAAAGACCATAGAAACACAGCATTTTAGTGAGTATTAGTGCCATTTTTACCCAAGGATGACAGAGAGCTAGGAAGTGCTTCGGTAGCCTGAGCAGCAGGCAGGAGAACCGGATTAGTGCGGTCTGGCTCAGGTCTCCACCTCTTGGCTCCACTACCCCTATGGATGAGGTGCCTTAGTCAACGTCAAACAGCCGAATGGGGGACCCAGACTAGTATCCGGATATCCCCATTCCCAGACCAATACATTCTCAGTGTATTGGGAATATTTAGTAGTGCTAAATTTGGGATGCAGAGGGTTGTAATTTCTTCCCTACTATTCTGGAAACACTAATGTTTGCCTTTATTTCTTTTTGTATTATTCATAGTCTTCAAACCTTCCTTTGGGGCACCCGGGTGGCTCAGTCGGTTAAGCATCAGACTTCTGCTCAGGTCATGATCTTATGGTCATCAGGCTCTGTGCTGCCAGCTCAGAGCCTGGAGCCTACTTCAGATTCTGTCTTCCTCGCTCTCTACCCCTCCCCCACTCACTCTCTGTCTCTCAAAAAATAATAAATGTTAAAAAAAAAAAAGCAATAAATAAACAAACTCTCCCTTTCTGACTGACATCAATTTTCATTCCCATTGGGATTTAGAGAAAGAATCAGGTGTAGGTCAAGCCCAGGAATTGGGTTGACTTGTTCAAAAAGCTTAGAGATTCAGGCAGGAGATCTTTCTTCTACACAATTTAACTTTATTGTATATTCAAAAGACAGTGTCACTTTTGGTCTATCTCCCACCAACCAACCCAGAGCATATGCGGAGTGAGATGGATCAGGAAGAGGGAACCCAGAGCACAAGAGCTCCCTGTGGCATACAGGGTAACTCTCCAAACAGGTAGGTCAATGCACCCCCACAGCAGTGGGTGCCAGCATGATCACATAACCAGAACTGGCGATACAGATTAGACCACCAACCAGGCAGAAAGACACTCAGTGAGAGAATATAGGGTGCTGGGTCCAAGATGAGGAAGCCAATAAGGGATAAAATTTAGCACAAGAAAAATAGGTGAATGGTTCTAATCCATACTTCTGGGGGTTACTGAGGGCAGGGACAATATCTTATTCCCATATCATCCACTCATTCCTGCTATAAATTTCTAAGACCAACTAAACAAAATGTTAGGGAAGTTATAAACACTGGTTCCAGGCTAGGGAAAATTTATTACCTTCCCTAGTTTTATACATTTTTCCTAGTGTGCAGGAGTGAAAGTCAGAGATTCAGCATACTGTCAGTAAGGCAATCGGTAATTGAAACCTCACAGTTTTTTGGTTTGTTACAGGATATAGAATATTAGCATCACATACCCCTCCCAAATCAATCCCAGCCCTCACCCCCTCCAGAGGCAATCACTGCCCTGTTTTTTTGTTTTGTGTTGTTTTGTTTTTACATCACAGATTAGTTTTGCCTGTTCTAGAACTGCAACATGAATGCAGCATGATACAATATATCCTTTTTTTCTCATTTCCACCAAAATACTTTATAGATCCATCCAAGTTGTAGCATGTATTAGAAATCCAGTCTTAAAAAGAAGAAATCTATTTTATTCAGCATAATGTTCCATTGTATGAATATACCAATTTATTTATCCATTCTCTTATGGATGGATACCCGAGATGTTTCTAGTTTTTGTTTATGTGAATAATGTTACTATAAACTTTATTACACGAATTTTTTAAGAATTCGTTTTAACTCCTCTTCCATAAAAATCTAGGAAGATAAGTACTTTTTTTTTATTTGTAAGAAAATGCCAGATATTTTCCAAAGTGATTGTACCATTTTTCATTCCAACCAACAATGTATGAGATATCCAGTTGTACCACAACCTAGATGACATTTGGTTTTGTCAAGCTTTTGAATTTAAGTAATTCTGGTGGGTATTAAACCTTAGTTTTAATTTTCAGTTCCCTGATGACTAAAGATTTAGAGCATGGTCTCATGTAGGGTTTTTTTTTTCCCATTCATAGATTGTCTTTTATAGTATATTTGTGAAAATATTTTGCCTATTTTATTGATTTGTTATTACTCATTTTGGGAGGATATAGAGTTCTTTGTATATCTGGATACTGGTCTCTTGCCACAAATATGATTTTCAATGATTTTGTCTATGGCTTGCCTATTTCTTTCCCTAACAGTGTCTTTTGCTGAGCAAATAATTTTGATGAAGTCTAATATATTATTTTCAAGCTTCCTGGTTTTAGCTTGTATGTTTAAGTTTATGAACTATCCTGTATAGTTATTTTTTGTGTATTATGAATGGGGGGGTGGGTATATATTGTGTGAGACAGGGTTTGACATTCATTTTCTCGGTATAGATATCCAGCAAAATTTGATTAACAGGTTATCCCCACCTCCTTTCAATTGTTTTGGCATCTTTATATTTTCTTAATGGCCTTAAAAGTTTGGGTTTATTTCTAAGTTCTGTTTTCTGTTTCACTTATTTGTCAGCTGTTAGAGCAGTAAAACAGTCGTTACTTTAGCTTTTAAGTAAGCATGAAGTCAGATAGTGAAAGTCTTTCAAAAATATTCTTTTTGTTTTTTCCAAAGATTGCTTTGGATTTTTAGATCCTTTGCATTTTTACATCAACTAGAGAATTAGCTTGTCTGTATCTAAAAAAAAAGAAAAAAGAAAAGAAAAACAGCAACAACCTGGTACTAATATGATGATTCAGATTGCATTGAATCCATTCAATCATGGACAACTGACAATACTGAGTCTTTCAATCTATGAACATAGTTTATCTTTTTTTTTTGTTTTTTGGTTTTTGGTTTTTTTTGGTCTTCTTAAAATCCTTAGTAGTGTTATGTTGCTTTCTTTGTAAAGGTCCTTCACTCACATCAATTGTTAAATTTATCACTTACATATTTTATGGTTTGATACTATTGTATTTGAAACTGCTTATTTGATTTTACTTTCTAATTTTTTTGCTGCTAGTTTAAAAAGTTTTTGATTTTTTATATACTAGTCTTAAATGCTGCAGCCTTATTGAATTAACTCACTAGTTCTGATCATTATTTTGTGCATTTCTTAAAAATGTTTACATAAATAATTATGCCATATACAAATGAATAGTTTTACATCTACTTTCCCATCATTATAACTTTTATGTCTTTGGTTTGACTTACTGCACTGGCTAAGATCCCAGGACAATACTGAATACACGTGAGGGGAAGGAGCATTTGCCTTGTTCCCAATCCTGAGGGCATGTGGTAAATATTTCACTGCTATTAATGATGTTAGATGTTGGATTTTTTTGTTGATGCCCTTTATCAGATTCAGGAAGTTTTGTCCTGTTCCTAGCATTCTGGTCATTTTATCATACATAACTATGAATTTTTTTTCAAATGCTTTTGTACATTTATGGAAATGATGTCATGGTTTTTCTTTTTTTATTCTCGAAACAAGGTAAACTGCATTGATTGAATTTCACATATTAAATCAAACTTGCATTCCTGTGATAAACCATAGTCACTTAGTCTTGATGTTTTAAGTTTTTGTACATAGTGTTGAGTTCAATTTGCTAATATTATGCTAAGAAATTTTCAATCTATCATCTATTTCTTCCTTGAATCCTTTCTATTTTAGTACACATTTTTTTTCTTCCAAATTTTTATTTAAATTCTAGTTAGTTAACATACAGTACAATATTGGTTTCAGGGGTAGAACCCAGGGATTCATCTCTTACATACAACACCCAGTGCTCATCAAAACAAGTGCCCTCCTTAATACCTATCACCCATCTAGCCCATCCCCCACCCACCTCTCTCCATCAACCCTCAGTTCGTTCCGTCTTTAAGAGACTCTCATAGTTTGCTTCCCTCTCTTTTTTTCCCCTCCCCTCCCCTATGTTCATCTGTTTTGTTTCTTAAATTTCACATGAGTGACATCATGTTTAACACACATTATTTGAAAGCTCTACACTTATGATTGCTATTGACAACTGATTCTTTTATCACTATCCATCCATCTTTCCATTTTGTTCATTCACATTGAATGGCCACCGTCTATGTGCCAGGCACTGTGTTGGCGGCTGAAATAAAAATAAACAATAAAAACCAGTCTTTCTCTCAAATAATTCTCAGTGTAGTTGTGGAGGGAGACAGTGAAACTAACAATCAAAATTTGGTGTAGTAAGTCCTAGATTTTAAATTATGCATCATATAATAGGAGAGCACAAAGAAAAAGCACAAAGAAATTACAGAGGAATTGGTGCTGGAATGGTCTGTAAGTTTCATCTTAGGGTGTGTGTGCACAATGACACTTTTGTGGACATTTCATTGTGTCACTATTCCTGATGAGGATACTTATATAAATTTTGAGTACAGGTGTTTTATCACTAGTGTAATCCAATTTGCTGATATTACAAGGAGTGATGTATTGTCTTAAATGCTTATTTGGACACAAATATATTTATCTGGTTAAGTTATTCTTAAAAATGTTTATCAGCCTACAACCACCATAGTGTAGCTAATTAATAGATAGGACATAACTCCAACTGTCCCTTCAAGTGTCCCTCCTTTACATTAGGACCTTCTAACTAAATTGATAGCCATCATAGATACCCCTCTTGCAGGACAGAATTCTGATTTAGAAACTGGGAGGTACAATCCTGTGAGTTTGCCAATGCAGTGCCTACCTGCCGGACTTGTACTTCCCATGAGTAGAATAGATGTTTTCACCAAGTAGCAGAAAGGCTACCCTAGGCCCCTAGATATCGCTGTGACTTATCAAATAAATGAAATATTAGATGACACCATCTCTCCCATAATCGATAAAAGACAATACAACCTGATTTCCATATTGGGAATCCAAGACAGATTGTGTCCACCTTTTCACATGGGTTTCGGTTTATGTGTCACCAGCTACAGAAGTGTGTGGCAAGACTCGTTGCTGGAAAAAGAAACATGATTATCATGTTGAGAATTTGTGCCTGTCTATAGGCAGTTATAAACTAGGCAGTAACATAATGAGACTGTCACCCCAAATCATCTGTCACCTGTCTCGTCATTAAGGTAGCTTAATTTCCATAATTACTAAATTGCATAATCACTTCTCAATGCATAATTATTAAGTAGAGTTAAGCATTGTGTAGGCAAAGTGTCCAGATCAGCAGTTCCAGGCACTATGGTGCCTTAAAGATGAGGCCAATGGCTTCCGTCACACAGGCTGCAGCATGTTTCTAGAAAGAATTAGTAAATTGAATGGCAAGAATGATATCTATGTATTTATATATTGCACGGTCTTCTGTAAGCTCTAAATTGGTGCATTTTCGTTATTTTACACATCACTTCCTGCTTTCGTGACCATTAAAATTCACCGCACTAATCATTCTACAAATCCCTGGGAATCCACAGCTCTTGCCAGGATGAAAATTTATGTAAACTTTTCTTTCAGAAGTTGAAGGATAATAATAAAATAAGAAACCAACACATCTTTGAAATCTTAGGCAGCATATGAATATGATTATTAAAATAGATTTGGGACATTACTATGCTCAAAATACATACTGCATCGTAAAACAACTGATTTACTTAAAAGTAATGTGGTCCATTTCCTTTTATCATGGGATCACAGAAGTTTCTATGACTTTAAAAATATGATGTTAAGACATGACAGTTTATGGCCATTACTTTGCAGGACAGCTCTAGGTTCTTACATTTCTAATCAGGACTGTCATTTCTCACTGACTTTTGATGCTTTCGAAGGAAGAAAAAATTATTTTTCCTCTTGATTTATTCTGCCTGTCTAATACACAACTCTAACTCTGAATTTTTAGGATGCTTTTTCCAAACATCCATTGGTACAGTGGATGGTGAACTGGTTTGGGAGGTAATAAATACGTCCTGTGGATTTATCCAAAATTATTGGGTTTCAGAGATTTCCATTTCATAAAACACTGAAACACAATGTTCTGTATAACAATTGGAGGGGAAGTATTATGGGAGGTGGTTTAAATTAAATACATCAGCTAAAGAGTGCTATAAAATTCATGGTCTATCTCAGGGTTGTGTGAAACTTCTTACGTAGCGGTAGATAACATCTGGATGTACCAACCCTAATTAAACAAACACAGCAGGAAAAGATCTCCTTATTGCTAATCCGTCTGACACCTGCAAACTCCTCATGAAACCATACATACCAATGAGAAGACGGTTTTGGAATTCGCAAAGCCTACCTCTACCCTTCACGGCTAAACCTAAGGAAAGTCAGGGAAAGGAGAAATCTAATATGTGTTTAAACTAGACTCTCGACTGCCTTGCTTTAATTTTAAAACTTAGTGCTAAATCTGTTTTCTAAAATTTTAATGTCCAAAAAAACACACACACAGTTTGCATACTAATTCTGTCATGTAACTGCTAAAATTCAGTATATAACTTTTTTTTTCGAATATGTACTATTTTAGGCTTTGAGTTTTAATAAAATCAGAAAGGACAATTATTTTTCCCATTAGGAATGTGTTATTTCTTCCCCAAGAAAAATCATCCAGAAAGGGTTCCACGTAATTCTTATACTTGAGAAATATTTCTTGGTGAAAAAAGGTGTTTTATCGACAAATAAGGCTTGCTAAACATTCATTCTTTTATCTAACTTGAATGGTTGCATTTCATACTAACATACTAATTTCTCTGAGAACTGGTGCAGTAAAGAGTCTTGTTTTCTTTGATGATGACTCTTTTTTCCTACTGAAATACCTGTTAGAAGAATAAACTCTTGTGCAACATATCCCAGAATGTTCGCTGATCTTAATTTCATTTAGTATTTGCAAAGAAGAATCCCAGGCAGTGAAGCTAACTAGCCCTTCCTGACACCAAGGTCATGTCCAGCTGAAGGGTCAGCATGCTGAGAACAGCGCTAAGGACTCATGAGATGCCCACCATCTGCCAGCCGGAAAACTGGTATGACAGGTGTGAATCCAATCAGGCCATGTCTTTCAACCCCTAACCCTCTCATCTCCCACCTTAAAAAATAAAATAAAATAAAATAATTGAATACCCTTTATTCAAATGTAATGCTAAGTGTCTTTCTTTTCTTTTTTTTTTTTTTTTTCCTCCCAAGGTTTTATTTAAATTCCAGCTAGTATACACACAGTGTAGGATTTAGGGATTCATCACTTACATACAACACCCAGTGCTGATTGCAGCAAGTGCCCTCCTTAATACCCATCACCATAGAGCCCAGTAGAATAGCAAATCTGTCAGGACTACTGGTAAGTTATTTCCCTAGGTTTGTTAGGAGGGAAAATGGAAGAGGTGCCCTTCTAAGGATATGTACCTTATTCTACAGATAACAGAATAATCTGTCTTCATAACTCATTTTTTAAAGTTTATTTATTGAGAGAGGGAGAGAATCCAAAGCAGGCTCACGCAAACCGTGAGATCATGCCTTAAGCCGAAGTTGGACACCTAACCGACTGAGCTACCCGGGCACCCCCCGCTTTATAACTCTTAGCAGCTGTGCCCGCGTCATGCTATTCCACAGCAGCACTTGCTCTGAAGGAGCACGCAACTGAAGATTGACATCTAGCATAATTTTACTTTTGAAATTGTTAATTGATCATTTTCTCTGCATGATAACTGTATTGGGGTATAATACACCCAGTGGGCCATTCAGTCCATTTTGACAAATTAATGCAATCATAAAAATCAGTCTCCTATAAAGATAAAGACTTGTTTTAGGCTGTGCCACAGGTCCCCAAGACCACCCCTGTCCAGGTTTAGTTTTTTGCAAGAAGGACCCCAGGACTCAGCATGGTATACTCATAGCAGTTGTTTAGTATAGTATTGTAGGACTGTATATAGTATTATATAGTATTATAGTAAAAAGATACAAAGTAAAATCAGCAAAGAGAAAAGTCTCTTAAGGCCATGATTACAGGAAACCAGGAACAGGTGCTCAAGAATCCTCGACCAGTGGAGTCACACAGAAGCTTCATCACCCAAGCTGAGAGGTGACAGCACATGTGGAATGCTGTCTACCAAGAAAACACCATGATGGGGCGCCTGGGTGGCTCAGATGGTTAAGCATCCAACTTCGGCTCAGGTCATGATCTCAGGGTTCATGAGTTCGAGCCCCACATCAGGCTCTACACTGACAGCTCAGAGCCTGGAGCCCGCTTTGGATTCTGCGTCTCCCTGTCTCTCTGCCCCTCCCCTGCTTGCATTCTGTCTCTCTCTCCCTCTCAAAACTAAATAAATAAATATAAATAAATAAATAAATAGGAAGCACCATAGAATTTCAGTGCCCATAGTTTTTCCTGGGGTTGATCATACAGACACAATCTGCCTAGCATGTATGAAAATTCCGTATCTAAGAAAGCAGTTTAGGCCGTGGACCATTCTTCACAGAGAATGATGGGAACCTTCCTGAAATACAAATTCCCAGATGCAAGGCAGGAGCCAACAGGCCTTGGTAGAGACCACAGTTTCGGGCCTGCTATGAGAACTCTTCTCTGCACGTGTGTCCATTGTTAGTCGTTCAAGAAACCACCGATCCGCTTTCCCCCAAAAATAAATTAGTTTTGCCTATTAAGTAGAATCACATAGAATAACAAAATGTCATTTAATATTTAACTCTCATGCATAATTCATAGTTCTAAAAGTTTCAGGGGTCGGGTTCGTCTGTAGTTTATATTGCAACATGTCATATCTCAGGACCCATGGCCATCAGCAGCTCCAGGTTCCCCTTCACACAGCTTGACCTCCAGAAAGGAAAGGAGAGTCTCCAGTCAGGTGCCCATTTGAAAGTCTCAGGTCTTGGTCCATTTGAGCTGTTACTACAAAATTATGGATTGGGTAGCTTATAAACAACAGACATTTATTTCTTACAGCTCTGGAGGCTGGAAATCCAAGATCAAGGTGCCAGTATGGTCACATTCTGGTGAAGGTCCTCTTCTAGGTTGCTGACCGTGAACTGCAGACTTCTCATTACATACTCATTATGAAGGGGGCTGGAGACTCTCTGGGGTCTCTCTCTTAAGCCCATTCATGACAGTTCCACCTTCATGACCTAATCATGTCCCAGAGGCCCCACTTCCTAATAACATCATCTTACTGGATACAAATTTCAACATATGAATTTAGGACAGACACAAACATTAAGATCATAGCACCAATGAAGAATCTTGAGTGGTCTGGACTGAGTGATGTCTCACTTCCGACCAAGACCCGGAGCAAAGAAGGCTGGTTTTGCTTGCATTCAGAGCTATAGTAGATGTTATCAGGGAAGAGTGGCTTTCAGGAAAAGCGGGATCCAGCCCCTTGGAGGAATGACACTGAGGTAGACGACGTGGTAATTTTGTGGTAATATTGTTCCAATGTGGTAATATGGTCTTTAGTTTTTTTAGATAGCTAGAAATTTTCAATTCTAAACCAAAGATAGTTTAATTTACTCAACAATGGTATCACTCTACTAGGAACCTGGGACACTACAAAAATGAACAGGAAGAAAATTCTGTTCTCATACTGTCTGTCAAGACTGGCGGTTACAGCCATCCCTGTGACAGTTCAGTAGATTCTACAAAGTGGACAAAAGACGTTCTGCTAAAAACAATTACATCTTTCATTTAAAAAAATTTTTTAAATGTTTTCGCCATTACATTTTTATTTTATTTAACCTCTTATAAGGAAACTTATCTGACAATTAATTAGTCAGAAAGCTAAAAACCAGGTTTTAAACCTAGATCCACCATTATTCTACCTGTCCAGGTGGGTAAGAGACTGAATAGAGGGTACTTGGAAGTCAAAATAAAAGATAGACTTCAGAAGTCATTTATTAATTATAGTTTTTAAAATGCTGATCCTAATAGTGTTATTCTAATTGAATTATATTCATGGATTAGAAGATGCGGTATTGTTGGGGTGTCTGGGTGGCTCAGTTGGTTGAGCTGATCTCACACCTCGTGAGATCAAGCCCCCCACTGAGCCCTAAATTTGGCTCTGTGCTGACAGCACAAAGCCGGCTTGGGATTATTTCTCTCCCTCTCTCTGCCTTTCCCCTGCTCTCTTTCTCTCTCTCAAATTAAATAAATAAACATTAAAAAAAATAAGATGCAGCATTATTAAGACATTAATATTTTCCCAAACTGACCTATATATTTATTCTAATTCCTATCAGAATTCCAGCAAGATAGATAGATAGATAGGTAGATGATAGATAGATAATAGATTAGATAGATAGATAGATAGAAGATAGAGATATGATACGATATGGTATAATATGATATGATATATGAATACAAATATGGATACAGATACAGACATAATATTCAGATATTTCACAAGCTTGCTCTAAATTTTATTTTTGAAGGCAAGTGAACTAAAATAACCCAAATAATTTTGAAAAAAAGAATAAACTTGTCCTGATTTCAAAACCTACTAAAATGATATCGCAATAAAGTATACTAATGAGAGAAAGATGTACATATTGAACATAACAAAACAGAATATACAAAAATAGACTCACACATTGGTTTTTGGCCAAGGCCAACACCAATTCAATGGAGAAAGAATAGTGTTTTCAATAAATGGTGCTGACATAAATATCTATATGACAAAAGAATGAACATTGGTCCTTACCTCGTATAGTATACAAATATTAACACAAACTCTTTGGGACACCTAAATGTAAAACCTTAAACCATAAAGCATTTAAAACAAAACACAGAAGAGCATCTACCATGGCTAGGCAAATATTTCTTAGATATACAAAACCCACAATCAATAATAGTAAAATTGATAAATTTATTTAAAAATGATGACACTAAAATAAGTGTACAGAGAAGCCACAGATTGGAGAAAATATTAGCAAATAACATATGTGGTGAGGAACTTGTATTTAGAACATATAAAGAACCCTCAGGATTCAATAATCAGAAAATAAGCTATTCAATACGAAGTGAGTGAAAGCACATGAAAATATGCTCAACAGCATTAGTTATTAGGGAAATGCAAATTAAAACCACAATGCAATAAATTTTTTGATGTAATGGGAACATTTTTTACCTTGTGTTTCCATGACTGTCAAAATTCTGTCAAAACAAAAAAATTAAACCAAAAAAGGCTGAATTGTACTGTATCTCAATTATACCTTCATTTTAAAAATATGACTGACAATAGGCATACACAGATGAAACTGAAAAGTGACCATTTTATTTGGTTTCTTGAAGTATGTTCTCCAGATAAATGCTCAAAATTATAAATGTTAAGAGAATTGAATAAATAAGGTAAAATTATCACATGTGAGTAAAAATTATCTTAGGTAAGCCTACGGATAGTTAGATGAGTAATACTAAGATAAGATAAGATATAAGATAAGATAAGATGAGATATGGTTATGGACACACCTATTCATTTTCTACATCTTTTTTCTCATAAGCTTTTTAAAATAGTGATTGTTAAGCCAAAGTAATTACTAACAAGTTATAGTCGTATGAAATAGGCTAAGTAACAGAAAAGACCTAACACTAATTTAAAACAAACCAAAACAGATATAATCTTATGCTATTTCCTTGAGCCATCTAAGGAAGTGAATGACTTCTCAATATTTTGTAACTAAAAGAGTATTGAATTTAAATAAAATGCTTTGGTGTATCGTGAAAAGTACATGTATTAAAACACAACATTTCCTATAGGTTACTCATGATCTGGCCTCTATTTACTACCCTTGCAAAGTTTTTATATATATTTCAGGTTGTGTATGTCTTTTTCTGCTTCTAACTTTAAGGACAATCATATATTTTTTTGCTTTACCTTTGATCTTTACATTTAACAGAAAAGCACAATGAATCACAGAAAGTTATACTAAGTGTGACAATTAGTAATGGAGCAAGGATTTGGAACTGGCAGTCTGAATCTACAGTCCTCCCTCTTTAGGAGGATAGAATACGACTGAGGAACACTCACTGTGAATTCTGTTGTAGATATATTTATCTATCAATCTGTGAAATGCTGCTTGATATTCGACCCTGGGCCTAGGGCTTAAGACAAATACATATAAAATCACACCCATCCAGGATACAATGGGGATGGTTAAGGAGAAAACATATCAAGGAGTTATTTTACCAAGTGGTCAAGAAGGGGAAGGAGACAATTCTAGAAATCAACATGCATCTCCAAGAGCCTGGCATGTGAGGCAGCAATCAGTCTTGGAGTCTGACTGGAATAACAGAGAAGCATTGCTTGTAAGTCAAGCAAAACTCATGCAAACAAGAAGTCCAACGGGGCAAAGTCTCCTTGGGCTCTCCTATGTCTAATTAGTAAGGGCATGCGTTGTAAAATAATAATATATGTATATAACTAGAAAAATAATTTTTATCATATCTACTATTATAAAGTATTTTATATTGAACAAAATTATGCAGATATTCTTACCTCTATTTAATGATGAAGAAATGGAGACTTGCTTGCCAAGCTTATAAATTCCAGAAGCAGTTCAATGTTTGAACTTCAAACAAAGTGTTCTTTCGCCTTTACCAGATTGCTTCTTGTTTGATAAATTCTGGGAACACAGACAGCTAATCCTTAATGTAGAATTAATTCATTGTTGAGGTGTCTGTGCTGCCACATTTAATTAACTTCGTGTATGAGAAGGAAGGAGTGGTCAAATCTTAGAGTGCTGATACTTGTACTTTTTAACTTAGCAGACACTTTTTAGGGCCTTAGACTGATGGCCTGAAGGATTCGCGATCCTGGAGTCAAGGGGTAACGCTGAGATTGTGATGCTGCCAAAGCAGTCTAAATACCCCAAAGTCTAAATTATAAATTCTTTTTGTGAGATACCTGCTTTGATTTTTTATTCCCTAGGACACTTAATAGAACCTCACTGGTTTATCTCCCAACTACACAGATGTATGTATTTATAGTTAATTAAATGTATTAAATGATGTAGATTTTATAGTGAGTTTATATATACCGTGATACAGACTCTTGTTCCCACGTCTGTTCAACAAAGCTGCTCCACTCGGCCTTCAGAATCTTGTCAAATGGAACTAGTTAGGAATTATTCCAATAACTTGGTTTCTCAACTCCTATTTCTCACACCCAAAACATCAGCATGCTCTGCCTTCAAAATATATCCACATCTGATTACTGGTCACACACTGCCAAGCAGGTCCACACTGGGCCGAGGCCTGTCTCTCACATAGCTTACCCTATCAGCCTCCCTCCTTTTCCCCTTTCCTCCCCGCCTTGGCCCCCTGTGGTCTAATCTCCATACAACCACCAAAGGGACATTCTAAATTGTACATTCTATTTCGTATGGGCAACCTTCCTACTTGTAGCTCTTAAAAGGCGTTCCATTATATGCAACATTATATTTGAAATAAAATCCAAATATATACCCATGACCGACAAAGTCCCACATCACCTATCTCTGCTGACCCTTCACTTCTATATTCTATGCCCCTTGACCTTTCTCAAGATAAATCAACAGGGCATTCCCACCCCCACCTCAAGGCCTTTACAGTTGCTGCAAATTCTGTAACATACCTTTCCCTCCACAACTCCCCAGAGCTGGAAGCTTTCTTACTCTTCAAGTCTTTACGCAAAAGTTCCCTTTACAGATAGGTTATCTTTAAGCAACTTCTGAAAAAAAAAAAAAAAAAACACACTCTTCCAATTTCCATATGATCCCGCCCTGCTACCCTTCTTCATTTTCCTTATGGCAATTATTATTGCCTGAAGTTACATTATTTATTTTCACATTTCTTTACTGTCTTACCACTAGATAGTAGGTTCCACGATGGCAGTGACTCATTTACCCTGCTCCCTAGGAAATATTCAGCACCTTTAACAAAGCTTGGATTCTCCAAGTGGCTTACAATGGATGCCAGTAGTGGTCTGCCCCATTCTTTCCTCTGGCAAGTGCACCCATCCCCCAGCCGAAGTGAGTGTTGGCTGATAACACTCAAAACAGAATCAGCATCTCAAGATCTGCTCCTGGGAAATGGAACTAAAGCAGCTTTCAACAGATAACTTGTGAGTGAATGACTATGGACGTATTGCCAAGGGAGCAGTGTTAACGAAGGCAGTAACGTGCAGCCTTGTGGTGGAACTACTATGGACTTAAAGAAAGTCTTGAACCTGAACTGTTTTTATACTGTTTGACTCAACTGTTCTAAAAGCTTCAAAAAGCAACATCTATTTTTTAGAAAGAAGAAAAGGAAGAAGGAGAGAATAAAAAGAAGCAACTTTCCTAGTCACATATTCTTGAGAAACATTTCATACTCCCACAAAAGTGCCTCAGGATTGGTATTAATATATTAAAGGACCTAAAAAAAATTTAATCTCCTATAAAATATTCACACACTAATTCCTAGAATTTCTGAATATGCGATTATTGGATGGGAGAGGGGGGTTGGAGGTACAGATGGAATTAAGGTTGCTAAAAAGCTAATCAGAAAATAAAGAGATTATCCTGGATTATCCAAGTGGCCCCAATATAATCCCAAGAGTTCTTTAAAGTCAAAGAGGAAAGCAGAAGAGGAGCTCAAAGTCAGACAAGATCGTCAGCTACCCTGCTGGCTTTGAAGAAAGAAGGAGAAGATGCCAAGATCCGTCTACACATCCGGAAGCTTGAAATTGTAGAGAGTGGATTCTCCCCTGGGACCTCCAGAAAGAACACAGCCCTATTGACACACTGATTTTTAGCCAGTGAGGCCCACTCTGGATTTCTGACTTCCAGAAATGGAATATAATAAATTTGCATTGTTTTAAACCACTTCCACAGTAATTTGTTACAGCAGCAACATGAAACTGATATATGCAGGAAATACGCTAGTTTACTTTTGTTGAATTCAATGTTCATCAAATATATTGGAGGCCGAATCATAGTTTCCTTAAAAACCTGTTAATATTTCTTGATTTCTTGTTGAATGTATATTTTGTAAATATAGACATTACTATTATTATACATAAATTAAACTCAATGTTCTGAAATGCTGAAAAGTCTCTTTACAAGATAATGCTTCAGGGCGCCTGGGTGGCTCAGTTGGCTATGTGTCCCACTGTGGCTCAGGTCATCATCTCCTGGTTAGCAAGTACGAACCCCGCGTCGGGCTCTGTGCCGACAGGGCAGACCCTGGAGCCTGCTTCGGATTCTGTGTCTCCCTCTCTCTCTGACCCTCCCCCACTCGCTCTCTGTCTCTCTCCTTCTCAAAAATAAATAAACATTAAAAAAAAAATCTTTACAAGATAATGCCTCCATTTTGTAAACTGTTCACAAATTATACAGAGAGAAAAATCTTGATTAAATATTAAAATGCACATGGCCCCAAACTTTGTTGTAAATAATGAAAATACATTTTCTGTGTATTTTTTCTATAATTTTTGTGTCATTTTGAAGATCTAGAGTCACTCCTTTAAAATAAATATTTATTTTTAAATTATAGAAAATAATCTTATTGACCATGTAAAATGCAGTAAGGAACTTTAAACAAATAGTACCAGTGCCATTAGCTTTTAAAGCCTTTGACGTGAAGGGCAAGTCTAAGTAGTTTTCTCCCCAAAATATTCAATACTCTGTCACAAAAAAAGAAAAAATCAACAATTGATGCATAAAGTCAGTTATATCTTCTGTTTCCTACGGTGTTTATCATTCTAGAGATTCCTTAATCCCATCTTCTGGCCTTGAACATATATATTTTTTTAAATGTCCTTGATCTTCCAACTACCCTCTTTCTCTACTATGACTGGCATTCATGAAAAAGTGTTTTATGTTCATTAATCACCTTCTATCCACTCTGATGTGACGTATATTCACCCTCTTCTTTTTTTTTCAAAAATTGTTTATTAAAGTTTATTTATTTTTGAGAGAGAAAGAGACAGAGTGAGAGTGGAGAAGGGGCAGAGAGAGAGGGAGACACAGAATCGGAAGCAGGCTCCAGGCTCTGAGCTGTCATCATGGAGCCCAATGTGGGGCTCAAGCCCACAAGACATGAGATCATGACCTGATCCGAAGTCGTATGCTCAACCAACTGAGCCATCCAGGTGCCCCCCCACCCCCACCCTCCTTTTCTGACTCACTTCCTGTCGATACCACCTGTGACTCAGATTCCATGTTAGGAGATGTCCGTGTAGCATTTGACACAGATCAGCATGGCTTCAGGTGGACTTGGGAGATGAGATGTATTTTAGATACAGCTCTCCTTATGTGTACAGAGAGGTCTTGAGTGGCACCAGCCTGTGCGAACGCTAACATGGTTAAGAGGGCAGATCCGCAGTGACGAGGTTTTGTTGGAACTGGAAACCACGTTAATTGGCTCTGTCTATAGTTTCAGCAAATGTTTATTGACAGGTTGCTATACTTTGTATGTTTTCAGGCAAACGGTTAAATCCCTTACATTATTAAATGTGAAAAAATTACTCCTAATTGTTTTAATTATGAAATTCCATAGCAAGTTATTATTTTGAAAGTGAGCTTGTTAAGTATGTTTGTGACTCTCAGTTTGGGCTGGAAAATTATGGAGTAAGACGTGTAATAAATTTCCAAATTCTTTACAAAATTCAATAGTGCATATTATTGTACAAGCTAGTCCATAAAACTAAATCAAATACTTAGGTACTCATTGAGATTGTTCGATTTATTAAATAATACATTAAGCAGAAATGGGTGTTAATTCAAAAACAAAATTACTGAGATTTGATAAAACTTCCTGATCTCTGGGCTTTACTAATTGTATGTCCTTTAAACAAATGAGGAGTTGCAGGATATCCCCATTAGAGCACATGTATACTTGCCCAATTATAAAAAAAATAAACTAAAGTGAAGCTGTGGCTTTATTCCATATGTATTCTTTTAATCAATTTTTCTTTATGAAGTAGCCAAATACCAACTACTAACTAATAAATTTAGAAAACTTTAAATAAACTTCCAATTCAGGAGAAGAGCTAAATGCTCAAAGGTGTCAAAATTATTGATGTTGTATAATGGATGATCTTCTGAGAGACTAAGGCACAGCCAGTCATGTCATTTGTCACATCCTTGCTCAAAATTAAAAGCCACATCTTTGACATGTTGTACCTTTCCCCACTGACAGTTCAAAAACAAGCTGTGCAGTTAAAATTGTCCAAGCAAACACTCTGTATCACTAGGTGCTTTATTATTTGTTTAATCTGAGTTTTTATTCCTCAGATAAGGAAGACTGGTTAGTTAACATTATTGATAAAAACGTTACTGAGTACCTGCATTTTTCTTACCAGGAAAAATAAAGCAGGCTCTATTTTAGCATATACAAGTTTTAAATTTTATGGCCATTTTAATTTTGTACAGGGACACACAAAAAATAACTATTTCAAATATAGTGAACTATGTCTCTATTTTTGTGTGATTAACTGGAATGATTCCATTTTCTACAGTTTAAATGACAAAGTACATTTGCGGAAGTAGCTGAATGAAAATATGAGACATCTAAATGATTATAAGTGATTTAGTAACAATGAAGTTGTAAATATTAGGATTCCTGTGTTTTCTTATTACTTTAAAAGTAACGGCTATTTGACTAGACATCTTTTAAACCGGTAATGCTATTTATAAAAATCTATATAACTTTTGCTTCCCCCTCAAAAAAAGCAGTCTAGAAAAGAGGTGGTAAAAGCAGAAGAAATATTTAAACAATAACAAAGGAAAATGAGATTCTAACCATAAATTGGAAAGTATAAAAGTTTATAATCTAAGGACTCATAAAGAAAATGTGAAAGTGTTTTTGTTCTGTAAGTTACTGAACTTGGCAATTGTATTCCTGCTGAGCAGAAGGTAAATTGACCTAAATTTTATAGGCTCTCCAATTCTGTGTAGAAGAGATTGGCTTGGAAAAATAGAGTTGGAGAATTATTGTTCAATTGCTCAGGGAACACAGCACCAATTGGTATATTTGATTTATTAATATTGATTTTTGTACCAACTTCACAAAGCCACATGTTTATTTTCCACTTTGAAATAAATTATCCCTTCTTTGGGGAGGGGTTGATTTTTACTTTAAGTTTTGCTGATGAACTAGTATCAAGAAAATATTGATCTAATATTTTATGAAATCTACCATGTGAAGCCTTGGAGAGAAGAAAATGAGAGAAAAGAGTAAGTTCCCATCTGGAAGAATGAACCTTACTCAGACAGACATAATGACTGTGGAGTGGCTTCTCAACAGAACTGAGTGGTAGGAAACTTGGAGCATCCGAGGGGATGGTTTTTCCTTCTGCTGACTGCTGGGATCAAAAGTGACTTAATGGCAAAAGTGCATTTGGGACGAAGCATGATCAGACCTTTCCTTGCTGTCAAGATGGAGATAGAGTGGCAGAACATTCTGAGATGAAAAAATAGCAGAAAAAAAAAAAAATGGCCAAGTGGCTAGGTATATAGTAGGGCCAGTGTTAGTAAATGGTCCGGCATGGATGGAGTTGGCAGAAAAGATACAGCAAGAAAGGCATAGAACGTTGGGAAGGTGATAAGAGAAAAATGGACAAATTAAGACCCTGTGGCAGAAGAGTAGGAAATAGTGTAGATACCACTGTCCGGAGATAGAACCTGCCAGACTTTCCAAGGAGATCGAATACCACTGTAGGATGTTAGAAAACCACACACCCCTGCCCCCACCTCTATATCTACTCTGGTTTCTTGGAAGTTCCTTGGTCTCCAGGCCCCAATACTCCACTTACTTTCTTCCCTAAGTTCCTTGTGTGGGGTTAGAACCTAAACCTACCTGTGATAGCTATCCTTCAGAACAATGTGTACACTTACATCATGTGAACATAAAAGGAGAATAGTAAAAAACTTCTGTCTTTCCCTATTCTTCCATTCTGCCTTAACAATAGTAAAGGCGTCCTCTTTCTTTTTAAAAATATTTTAGTGATTATTTATTTTTGAGAGAGTGGGGAGGGGAGGGGCAGAGAGAGAGGGAGACACCGAATCTGAAACAGGCTCCAGGTTCTGAGCTGTCAGCACAGAACCCGACATGGGGCTCAAACCCATGAACTTCAAGATCATGACCTGAGCCGAAGTCAGACGTTTAACCAATGAAGCCACCCAGATGCCCCAAGGAGTCCTCTTTCTAAGGGACCACCTTTCTGGCTTCAAGTGGCAATCGGGCTGAAAATGCCATCAAGGTGACTCATTATATGCTGTGAGTAAATATCACCACACAAGCCTTGCAGCCATGAGTCGGGTTTCCAGACCTCTGCTGGCCAAGAAGGGCTCACGTGTGGATTACATAATCAACCAACAAAATGTCCAAAGTTTCAACACAATGTGATCAGGAAGATAACTCTTCAATTTACCAAGAAACAAGGAGCAAGGAGAACGGACGGAAAAGGGAGGAAATGTAGGAATGTGAAGAGAAGACAAGGGAAGAAAATGGCTGTCGTGTGCCCTTGGTGCAGACTCTTGGTACAGAAAGGTGGGGTTTCCAGGTTCAGACCTAAGCAGGCCCTGTGCAAATGAGCTTAGGTTGGAAGTTTCTCTTTTGCCCAAGGCAGCTGAAATAAGCTTTGTGTCAGGAGAAAGGTACCTGCGCGTTAGTGTGGGACAAAGAAGTCTTCTCCTGTACATTTCTCAGGACGTATAATGAAATCCTAGGTTCTTGGTTCTCAGAGATCTTTTATTTTGCGTGAGGGTTGGGGGGAATCGATGTGCAGCCTGCATTTGAAATAAATAAAGCTAATAATTTTTAAGAAAAAAATTGATGATCATATCACCATCTGAGTAAATACAATTTATTTACAGTCAACTTTCGATTTCATGTTTTTCAAGATTGTTCAAGCCCGTACTTATCGTCACTTCAATGTAATTGTACTTTATAAGTTTACAGAAAGTTCTTTTTTATTTTTTTTTTAAGTAATAATAGTGAACAAGTAGTTGGTATTTCCAGATTCTCCGTTTGGTATTGGACCATTTCAATCATAATGGGAATCAGGGGACTCATGTATACTGGGAGTTCAAAACTCCTGAGATACACTGAATAGAATCTTGACAAAGGAGGAAAGTATCAGTAAAAATTCAGGTGCTTGAAATGACTCTCCAAAGTTACAAAACAATTTTCATTAATTAGAACCTTAAGTCATGTTGTAAAAACAAAACAAAACCTTTGGAAGCATTGTTCATCATTTATATTTAGTTATTGAAACCGGACAGACATATCTGTTACAAATAAGGGCCTATGAGGCCAATTAATGCTGATTTCTTACTAACGGTAAGGACGCGTGCAGAACCACCAAGGAGATAATGATGTCATTAGAGATGATACACATAACCTGCATTATTTGCCAGTTGCTAGACTAAAGCATTTGACATGAGTTCACAATGATATCATAAAGTAGGCCATAATAGTATCCCCTTCTATCCGATGAGAAACTGAAGTTCGCGAAATCTAATTTGCTTGCCGGGAGTCGCATCGTTATTACGTTTGCAGGATTGGATTCCAGACTGTCTGGCTTCTGAGTCTGAGCTACTATGGCATACTCTAACTGGTAGTGCCCTAATACCTCATGTCTTATGGTGCCTACAGTATTTATATTCCAAAATATGGACAGAATTCTGCTATCTTTTATTCATATACCAAATTAAAATACAAATTAAAATTTTGGAAGAGATTATTTTGGTGTTAGCTCTCAATAATATTTTCCTTGTGAGAAGAATTGACATGACTAATTTTAAGGGTTTTGGATGATAATTCACATAAATAGAATTTAAATTTAGAGGTAAATCTCACAGATTATAAGTTTATTCATGAGATTTCTTGTTAATACTGAACCAATATTCCTTTTACATCCAAATCAGCCCATTATAATGGCAGCTGTAGATATTCATTTATATACGAATATTGCTGAATATTTCTACGTACCAAGATAACTTCTAGGCATATCCAGCTAGATATAAACCACGAATATTTAAATGTACAGATGGAGAATATAGAACTTACTGAGAATCTTGGAGGAAAGATAAATACATCAATACACTGCGATTCATATATTGCCTGCTATACAAATTACACAAATATATTTGAGTTTGGATTCACTTTGATTCATTAGGGATAACAGAAAGCCATGTGAAGAGAATTCAAAATGTAGGAGTTGAAAGCAGCATTTCCATTGCCCTCTATGGAGCGAGACTCTCATGTCCTCTTATAAGACAATGTAACTGTAATCATTTAAAAAGATGTTCCTCAGTCTAATTATTTATAATGAGTGCCTTATAAAATTCATGAATTCTTTCAAGAAATGAAAGATGAATATTTTCATCAAATATTAACTGCAAAGTATATAAATCTCTGACACAGAATTATTCTACTTCTATGACCTCCCTCATGGCATTTCCTTCTCTTATTTGTTAGTTGGTTGTTTTTCTTACAACTACTGTGGTTCATTCCACCAAGAGTTTGAACTAAACAGTGGACAAAAAAAGAAAAAGAGTTACGATGGACAGCCAAAGCATTTGCTGCAGTCAACACTGCTGGTTAAAAGTAAATAAACAAGATTTTTTTAAAAAACAAGTTTTGGGGGCGCCTGGGTGGCTCAGTCGGTTGAGCGTCCGACTTCGGCTCAGGTCATGATCTCGCGGTCTGTGAGTTCGAGCCCCGCGTCAGGCTCTGTGCTGACCGCTCAGAGCCTGGAGCCTGTTTCAGATTCTGTGTCTCCCTCTCTCTCTGACCCTCCCCCATTCATGCTCTGTCTCTCTCTGTCTCAAAAATAAATAAACATTAAAAAAAATTAAAAAAACAAAACAAAACAAAACAAGTTTTTGCATCTGTGATTTTTCATCCTATGCCCCAACTATGAAAGAACAGGCAGCCAAGAGCCCAATTGCTCTTGAACGGGAAGAAAACAACTTTTGTCCTGGTTATGCTTTGAAATGACTTGCACTTGAAAAATTTACTTCTAAATTAAACATAGCAAAATCAATATGGCTTCCTCATTTCTCTGGAGCATACCAGTTCCCAAAGCTATTACAGATATTTTTGAAAAGAAAGAAAGAAAGAAAAACGCCGGGGTAAACTGCAAAACATCAGTGATTTGATGGTGTTGACAGCATACAAGGCAAATCTCTCACTGAGACTTTCATATTCATCAACTTATTTCACAGGGTGTCAGAGAAAGTAGTAAAACAATCACCCAGCTGAATTAAAAAAAATCTCCGGTTGTAACTACCAGGAAAGAAAAGTGCACAAGTGTTCACAAAAGGAGTTGTAAATGTTCATAAGAGAGGGGGCTGTCTCTGGGGGGTTCAGGAAGGATTCCCTCTGAAAGGACTGTTAGATGGAAGAGTGGAAGAACCAGGTTATTTATTTGTGTTTCACCCTGTCACTGTCAGTGATACTGTAAACATGTTGTACCCATTCCTCCACATATGCCATAGCGTCACTGCAAGGATCTACCTAGGGATCCTAGGGGTGTCATTTCAGGCTTTAAGGCTGTGAATATTTTCACACTTTCTAGATTTTGCGAAATTATTTTCCAAAGGTTGTATTCTAATTTACATTTACATTTCCACTATTCATTTTACATCTCCTCAATCATTTCCAAGTTTCCAGATTCTCATTGATACTTGATATGATTCCATTTTTTAATTTATTGCCAATATGATAAGCATGAAATGGTATTTTCTATGGCTTTTACCTTTCCCTATCTGTGCATTTGAGAATCTTTCATATGTTCATTGGCCATTCTTTTTTCCTTCCTTTAAATTGCCTGTTCATTTATATCTCTTTTTTTTCTGTTGAGTTACTTAAATGTTTTTATTTATATTTAGATCATTCTACCTTATTGTTTATTGCATTGATGTTTTGCAAATATGTTTTCTAACCGTGGCTTTGCTTTTGTATATTTCAGTTTTGAACTACCTGAAATGAATTTTGCAAATGTAGCAAAAACATCCACTTTCATTTTTTCACATATGGATTACTAATAGTCCTAGGATTCTTTATTTAACAACCCATTCTTTCCCTCCTGATCTGTATGGAAACCCCAAATCTGTCCTGTATCAAATTTCTGCATATATGTGCTACCTCCAGCATCTCCATTATATTTCTTTGATCAATTTGCCCATTACTGGACAAATAGTACTGAACTGTCTTAATTATGAAGTTTTAGAATTTGTCCTCACATCCAGAGGACAACTTCCTACAACTTCTTTACTTGGAGGAGTTTACAAAAGAATTATAGTTTTAGGGGCGCCTGGGTGGCTCAGGCAGTTAAGAATCCAACTTTTGATTTCGGCTCAGGTCATGATCCCATGGCTCATGAGTTCTGGCCCCACATGGGGCTCCGTGCAGAGCATGGAGACTGCTTGGGATTTTCTCTTTCTCTCTCTGCCCCAACCCTGCTCATGCTCTCCTATCCATCTTTCTATAAATAAATAAATAAATAAATAAATAAATAAATATTGTAATTTTAAAATATCACTATGACTGCCTAGGGAGAGCCAAGAGTGAATTTGAGGAATCCATTAGGAAAATCAGTCAGGGCAAGGGTGAAGGTCTCCGAGAGCCACAAAGTGGTGATGAAGACTGAGGGAAATGAATGGACATAAAACATACTTAGGAGGTAAGATGGAGACAATGGCTGATTGGAGGGGAAAGAAATGGATGATGGATGATCTCAATGCTTTTGCTTGAAGAAATACAGGAATGATAGCACCATGCTTGGACACAGAGAATCCCCAAGAAGAGTAAAGAAGATCTGTTACTTATTCAGGAAGTAGCAAATTTGTGACTCAGCCAGCATTAGACTAGGGTTTAACCCACCAAAAAAGAACCACAGTTGTTAGCTCTGATCCGCTTCTGTTTCCTAACTGTCCCTACACTTGACATACTCTCTGTTAAAATGTGATAGAATGTTAGCCGATGGATAGTCCTTGAAAACAAGAGGTTGAAGGATAAACTGTTGTCAGTGTATATTCTGGTACTATTTCCATTAAATTGTTTTTTATTTTGAAAAAAAAATGTACTATCTCCACAAGATATTAATTTCAGATTCATCCTAGCTAGATTTCCTGCCTTCATGGCATTTTATCTTCTAGAGATTCCACTCTCCATTCAATTATTTGATGTACGGACATTCAAGGAAATCAAGAATTATGCCATGTTAGAACAGAAAGGAATTTAAAGATGGTTATCCCCCCCTTCCATCGCTACAAGGGAAGCAATTGTGACATAGACCTTAAGAGTTTAGGCTCTAAGCTAGATTGCCCAGGTTCAATCCCTTCCTAAAGCTTATGTGATTTGGCAAGTTATTTAGTTCTCTCTGTCTCAGGTTTCTCAAACTGTAGTGGCAATATTATCACTTCTTCATGTGATTGTGATCACGATAAAACGTGTTTATGCATCTGACAGTCTGAATTGTGCCTGGCACATAGTAAGTGGTCAATGATACTGGCTGCTTTGTCATTAAGTTTACTTCCATACAGGAGATATATGGAATCCCAAATAAATGCCAAAAGCCCCCCCCCCCCCATCACGCAGCCAGCCCATCAGACTTGGAGTTACAACATAAGAAGCGGCTTAGGTGTTTTTTGCCACCTTTGAAATATAATGCCGACCGTATCTCCTCCCAGTTTGTCCCAAGTCATTTTTTTAATTACCTGATGTAACTAATCATATTTTTCAACTGTCACTCAGTATTGCTTAGAGTTATGAGCACACTGATATTGGCAGGAACATTTGTCTTTTGGACTGAGGTAATTAACAAAATCAAGTAGGGTGTGAATTTCTAAAGCCCCTGCCCTATATTGTAATGGAGTAATGAGAAAAACAGAAGAAATACATTCACATACCCTCATCTATATCTTACAGAACATGTAACTAAAAGCAAACAACATTCTACTACCATCCAAATATAAGCTGGTTATAAATATAACTAAGTGTTGAAGAAAATAGTTCTAAATAAAAGGTATAACTTCTTACCTGTCTCCCAAGCACAAACTCAAATAATAAATCCTTGAAATAAGTGCCAAACTGATTTGAATTTCATTATCACTTAACTTGTTTACAATACACACATACCAGTTATCTCTCATATGTTTTACCTCCAAAAGGATCTAAGGTCAAATCTGAGACTCCTCACATTTAAATCGAAGTACACATTTATTTAAGTCAAGAAAAAACATGAAGTTAAAATGCCTATATTAAAAAGTCAGAGATTCTCTTATTCTATGATAATATTCCTCAACCCCTTCAGATTAAAAAATTATTGGGGTAGTTAGATTCGAATTATCTTTTCACATATTCTCTACCAAGCTGCTCTTAATTAGGAATCTATTAATGACATCCGATATTTCTTTACCCAGTAGAGGGCAGTGCTACATATGGAAACCAATACATTACTAAGTTCTCCCAAGGTTTGTGAATGAATGACCCCATTAACTCCTGTGCCTGGAATAACTTAATTTTACCTCTTGAAACATAGAATCAAATCCAAAGGACATAAGTGGCAATGGAGATATGGAGAAGTTAATTGTGCACATAGCTAAGCAACGATTACAATGCTGTAGCGGCATTGATAACACTTATCTTATTGTTTATATGAGTTACAAGGATGGGTTAAATAGAAATGTGCATGAGAGCCAGAATCTAGACAGTTTTTCAGAATTAATATTCAACAATATTAGAAAATATATAAACTTTCTTTTATTTTCCTCCGGCTGTCTAGAATTAGGTAAAGTCCCTGAAGACTAATGTGCTGGACAGCATCATAATTTGGTATAACGTAAATTCTACCTATTGAAGCTTCTACTCCAATTGAATTCCCACACAGAGTAAGCCATTCTTTTGAATCAAAAAAATCCCAATTCATGATCTAGTTTTATGTCAACATATCTTACGATGGCATCAATATCCTAAAACTTGAAATAATAGCTCCTAATAAACCTTCTCAAAGATACTGAAATAATAACAAAAAGTCTTTTTCGGCACTCGAACACCTTACTTTTGGAGCTCTAATATGTGTGTCTGAACCTTAAGGGAAAACAACATCAACTCTTTTCTACTTTGTTTCTACTCTATATTCCTACCAAACCAGCTCCTAAAAATTGCAGTGAAGATTTGTCAATTATATAACTTGGACAGGTCGTCTTGAACAAACTGTTTACTTTCAAACATTTGCAGAGTACTTCTTAATTGAATCATTCCTTTAAAAGCTGTTTGATTTTTTTTTTATTTGTAAACATAATTATTTCTTAAAAGACTGAGTTCTGGATGTCCAGTCTTTAGACTATCCTCTTTTCAGACTTTAGATTTAGGAAGAAGGCATTATATCTTCTTCATTTCATAAAGTACTTAGAAATAGATATTTGATGCTGCTGCTGCTGATGATGATGATGACAGAGCTTCCATGGGATTTCCTCTCTAGTCCATTATTTAACTCTTGACTGAGGAATGACTGAACGAGGATTTAAACAGCGTGAGTATGAATGAGTTAAGCATTTCCAGCAACTTTGCACTGCAGTGCCCACCCTCTTGAAGGGCTCTGCGGGGAGAAGAAATTGGTAATTGGACAGAAAATTACTATTCAAAACAGTTACTCTTAAAAAAAAAAAAAAGCTACTGTCTACAGAAATCTCCAGGAAGCAACTAGAAATTATTTTATATTTAATCATTTGACCTAAAAACTGTGAACTCAAATTATTCAGCTATCATAAAAAATGTATTGGTATAAACTATTCAATGAGGAAAATGAATCTAATGTGAATGAGGGCGAACTCTTTTATGATTCACAGTGAAATGATCTTAGTTGAGTTCTAGGTTCTGCCACGTGCTCAGCGGGTTCACCTGGGTCCTTATCTCAGTTAATTAGGAGCAATGCTACCTTCCTTAGAAGGTCCCTGCTAACATTACAGGCAAATGTATATAAGGCACCTATCTTAATGACCAGGCCGTGTTTGTTGCCTAGTAAATGCTAATGACTCTTATTAGCTGTGCAAATCACTTTTTATTTGATGTTGGGCAAATTGTGGACTTCTCTGAATCTCTTCTTCATCCCTCAAATTGGAATGATAATACCCACCTCTTACCAAGAAGTGCTGTTAACTTGAAATGAGGTAATAAATGTGTAAGTGTGAAAACACTTTGCAAGTGATAAAGTGCTAAATAAATATTAGGATATATAATTAATTGGGAATATAGACAAGAATTAAAACCGGCATAAGGAAAGCTCTTTTGCATCCTCTATCATCTGGGGGAAGTGTTTAGAAAGATCATTTTGAATGAAAAGTTTTCATTGACTTGTAGAGAGCAGATCATGTACAGAACCGTTATAATTTGTGTTTGTTCTGTGGACATCTCGGTTACATGCTTCAGAGTTTTGCTTGAACTCTCATGGATTGATTTAGTGGGTCGAACAGTGTCGACTCTATGTTTAAGGGAAAAACTCCCAAGATGCACTTACATTTACCCTTTTAAGATAAATTTCTGTTTCTGAAAAGGTGAGCTTCATATTTTCACTCAAGGAAAATTTTGTTACTGCCAATTTACTGATAAGAAAACTCTGGCCAGTATTATAAGAATTTATATTCAGAGTTACTCTATATATCTGGTACTTGGGAGTTCCTTAAGAAACTAAGGACATGGATGCTTTAAACCTATAATCTCTGAAGAAAGCAATGCAAATGTGGAAAAGCCAGTCTTATATCCCTTGGAGGGTCATTAAACAACAAGCACCATCAAGAGCTAAGTCCTTCCTGAGGGCATCATAAAAACAAAGTGTTGAATAGCCTTTCAACTCATTTCAGTAACTCTTTCCCCAGATAACCATGGCTTCTCTGTGTCCTCCAAATGCCCATTCAGATCCGTTTTCCTCAGAGGAGAAGAAAATACTATTTCCATCCTTAAACAAAAAATAGTAGTAGTGGTGAGGATATTGGCAATACCTAATGTATCTGTCCCCTGGTTTATCCATTTATTTAATCTAGGATTACCCAAACTCCTAAGCTGCACGTGTACACACACACACACACACACACACACACACACACTGATCACACTAACATTTAGATAGACAATAGGGGCGCTTGGGTGGCTCAGTCTGTTGAGCCTCCAACTTCGGCTCAGGTCATGATCTCACGGTTTGTGGGTTCGAGCCCCGCGTCGGGCTCTGTGCTGACAGCTCAGAGCCTGGAATCTGCTTCGGATTCTGTGTCTCCCTCTCTCTATGTCCCCCCCACTCACACTCTGTCTCTCTCTCCTTCAAAAATAAATAAACATTAAAAAAATTTAGATAGATAGATAGATAGATAGGAGATAGATAATTTGAAACTTGTGGAATTGCCAAGCCTATGGTTTCATCTTTATTTTCTTGTCCTTGTCCTTTTCTTGTGACTTGCCCCTCTAATGGTCCATATTTATAAGAACAAATGGGGTATGGGACTGACATATTGTCTACTCTGATAAGCAGATGCCCCAGCCAAGGGTAACTCTAGTGACCTATTTGAATTGTTCTTTCAATAGACACGAGTGGACACCAGATCCCACAATAAGTCCAGCTGCCTAATAAGTCACTCAGAGCATCATAACTTAATACACACATATCTTATAATTTTCTTTCTTTTATACCTACAAATTATTTTTTTTCCTTCACTTCCTAAACACACCATGCTACTTCTTACCACAGGCTCTTTGCATATTCTTCTTGCTCAGTCTGGAACGTAATACCCCTGCATCCAGGTCAGAGTTCTTTTGAATGGACTGCCATAGAACTAAGAGCCTTCCCTTAGGAGTACTTACCTGTAAATGTGTATCATATACCAATTACGTCTATCAGTGTGTCTTACCCACTAGACTGGAAGCCACATAAATAGCAGAGCTGATGTCTAATTTCTCATTATTGTGTCTGGAGACACCATGTAAGCTCATAGTAGGTGCTCAGTAAATATTTCTGGATAAAGTTAGGAGATGTAAGGTTTTAAGAAAGCAGAAATTCACTTTTGCAAGACTTACAGATTATGACGTCTCAGTCTTACGGCAAGAAAGCAGCAAAACCCAGAAAGCCTGGGAAACGCTGAGGTACTTAAAAGCATCTGACGGTTGATGTGCATAATGGCACCAAACGTCACGGAGAGGTAGAAAATTGTGGCAACCGCGAGGGAGCAACAGTGTGGCAAAAGTCAGATGCGTTCTGTGGAGAATTTTCAAACCAGTGCCAGAAGCAGGAGGTCCGTTGACAGTGGCCCTTTGGAAAGCGAGAGGTGACTCGGGAGTATCAGTCTTAACACCTGGGAGGAGGGGTAGCAGAGGGTAACTACAGGAAGGAAATGAAGAAACAATGCTTGCTAGAATGTCCTTGCTGCTGTGTAATCATGGACATTTTCTCATACAGCTAACCAGGTACTTGTGTAGTGATTTTAACGTGCGTTTAACCACATATCATGATAACATTTGAATATGATAGAGCAAAAATCATCATAGAATGTAATCCATGAAAAGTTAGCTAGTTCAACTCTTACTTCTTACGATAAGGAAAGTCAGGGCTCAATGTTTGGTTCCAGGTAAACAAGCACTTTGAAGAGAGCTGTAGGAATGAACAATGGTCAACTTTCTCTTCACCAAATTTTACACCAAATATGACAAAGGCTAATTAAGCATTTGTGGTATATTTTTTCTGCCTATTTTATTTATTTTTTATTTAATTTTTTAATGTTGATTTATTTTTGAGAGAGAGAGAGAGAGAGACAGAGACAGAGCACAAACAGGGGAGGGGCAGAGAGAGAGGGAGACACAGAATCCGAAGCAGGCTCCAGGCTCTGAGCTGTCAGCACAGAGCCCGACGCAAGGCTCTAACTCATGAACCATGATCTGAGCTGAAGTTGGCCGCTTAACCCACTGAGCCACCCGGGCACCCTTCAGCATAATTTAAAGGAATGTGAAGTAAAATGCCATTGCCGTTCAAAAATGGTTTCTACCAATTATTAAGTCATTAGTTAAAACCATCTAACTCTAATTTTGATGTTATGCCTTTATTCTTCAGGAACAGAGTACTTCCATAGTTATGCTTGCATTTTTCATTTGGTAGGTATCCAGATACAGCTCTTTGCAAGTTATGTATCATATAAGCTAAAAATAATATCTGGGTATTTGTTTCAGAACAGAAAGAATTCAAAACTAATGTAAAAAATGGCATTCCCCCAGCTGCACCCATAACAATTCCATTTTGATTAAAGAGTCAGCTCCGAGACTACAGAGAGTCTAAAATATCTATCTTAATGCACTTTAAATTTGTGATATTCAGTATTTCAGGGAATGAAGTACATTTGCTTCTATGTGCTTTAATCAGCAGATATAATGGTGAACCCTAACTCATTGTTTCCATTTTATTTATTTGAGCAACATTTGAATGTCATCACCCAGGTGCCAAGTATTCAAATAGGAGCCATGGGGGAAGAAAAATAATTTAAGACAAAGCCCTCATGTCCAAGTAGTCTTATAGACCAGTGAGAAAAAATGCCATGGTGTACATTCTTTTCCTTTTTAAAAAATTCATTCAAACCCCCCTTGAAATCCACAAAGATATGGTTGCTATGCCAAGTAAGAGTAGAAAATCATTATCACTTACAGAGCTAAGAATTCAGTAACATTTCAATTATATTATTAATGGTCACCATTAAAATTGTTTCCTTTCAACATGTTGCTCTCTCATACAACCATGTCTTCAGTTACAGCCACAGAAGATAATTTCTAAATGGTGAGGATCAGATTCTAAAGACTATCAAAAAGAGCAATGAAAAATGTTCCAAATATCATTCGTTGGTCCAACCTTTTCAATACTGTTTTCTTTTGCCAATAAATCTTCCCGGCCAGCCCAGAGCTGGTTCTTCATGTGCAAGAACAGCCATCAGGGCACCGTGAAGGACAGCAACCTATGTGTCAAAGTTATGGCCAAGATACGGTTCCTCATTGTCACCCATTCCATGGGGTGATAGTGGGGGAAAGTGGGAACTGGTGCTAAGTCACCACTGACAATGATGAAGAGCCCTACAGTCATTTGCTGATTGTGACAATCTTTGTCTGAAAGGGAGAATATTTTACTTTCTGTTAGAGATGGGTTGGCAAGAACTCAACTCTGAACCAGCAGCTCCATGGATACTCATTAATTTTAATTGAATGAATTCAATGTCCAGTCTAGATACAGTTTTTCAAACCCAATTAATAAGGTACTTAAGGTGTTGGCAAAAGTCACTACAAGGATTCTAGCTATAATTTTAAGAATGTGAAAGATGGGCAAAATGCCTAGAAATTATAAAGGAGTAGATGCAGGAATTCTAGTCGGAAAGGGGGCTGGGGGAAGATGATACCATATGCACTAGAAAGCTCCACGTATTTATATACTTGTGCGCAAGAAATTTGAATTAAAAATATCCGTTTTTAAACACCTGGATGAGAGCACGATACTAAGGAACAAACAGCACTGCCTAAGAAAAGAAAACCTATGTCACATTCATTTTATTTCTCACTACGGATGGGAGCCAAACTTAACCTCTTATTCCAGGAATACCTTTTATCTTTTCAAATATTATCTAACTTGTCAAGAATATCCATATCTTTTCTTCCTTTGGCAAAATTTTAATATTCTGTCTTCTACACCAACCCATTAGTTATGCTTAATCAGACCTCTCCAGCATAAATTTTATTGAAAGATTGATTTTGTATCCCGGAGCACGCATTTTCAAAACTTGTTTCACACTACACGGCAATGCTACGTGTTACACCGTCTGAAATGAATATAATTCACATCCATTTACTCGTTCAGTTTGATCTTTGCAACATTGCTGGATGCAGACTGATGTTGGGGTTGCCAAAGTCCACCCCTTGAGGAAGACAAGCTTCTCTAGGCCGTAATGGCCGGGCTGAGAGGAGGCTGGTGGAAGCCTGGGGGAAGGGGAGGGGGCAGGGTCTGCAGCTCAGTTCAGGAGGATTCAGGGCTAGGTCCTCCTGTGCAAGGCACTTATAAGGAGCAGGTAATGAAGGTACCACCAGGGAGAAGGCTGAAAGAAGAGGGCACCCATGTCAGCTGAGGAGGTGGACGCCCCGTATCCAGTCCCGTCTGTAACAAGAATAGTGAGAACAGAATGAGTCCAGCCGCTGAGACTGGCAGCAGGTCAGGGTGTTAGGCGTGCAAGGTGCCAGGGTGGACGTGTGAGACAAACGTTGTGAATAGCACGAGGGTATAAAAGAACCATTTACCTTGCCCTGGTTCCTGGCTTTAGGGATAGAATTAGTGACTTATGAAGCCCTTTGAGGGCCAATAGAAACTAAGACGGACAAAAATGACAATGTTAGTTCTTAATTATGGAATATATAAATTATCTTAATATACATGGTGTCCTTACAATGTATTTCATATATCCTAGATATGCATCTTGATGTATAGATACAGATGGAGACAGAACCAGCTGTGTGCATAATAACGTGTTAGGTTCTGATAATTTTTTTATTCTGATAATTTTCTAATAAAAGCCTGTATTTCAAAAGTATATGCCTGAGATTGAACCTAATTTTAATGCGTCTGAGAATCAAAGCAAGGCATCGGGTAATGAGCTCAGCCCTTCCCCAGAGCCAACCTAACCATCAAGGGGAGACCGAGGTATGTTCAGGACCCAGAGTCAGGGAGGCAGCCCTACCTCGGAGAGTGATTCTTTCTGATTTTCCTCCCTTCAACTCAGCTCATCTCAGCTCCATTTAATCTCATTCTTCATCAGACTTGCTTTCCCCACCCCCCCCACCCCCCGCCCCGCCATATGGAAAAGAGAAACAAATGTTCTCTGTGCTGCCGAACTTACAGATGTAGACAGACTAAATGCCTAAGGAAAATGCTCCTCTCTGAGGAGCCGGGTCCAGTCAACTCTGCAAAGGGCTGGGCTCAGGGCGTAATGCAGCTGCCTGTGGCCTCTGTTGTATTGGAGGAGGAGAGAATTTAATAAAAAAAAAACTGCGAGTGTCAAGTTTTTTAAGTGATGTTTTTTATATAGGCCTCACATGATAGATGTTGCTCAGATGTCTGGTATGGCTGGATTATGAAGTCACGTTATAAATGAAGGAAGGGGTCAAATGCTGCTCGGAAACATGGGGTAACTGGGTGGACTTCGTCAAATGCCGGACCGGCAGGGACACGATTGCAGAGTTGCAGGATCATTGAAACTATGGATGTCCACACCCGGTTGTATTCTTCTCCCACGCCCAGCCCCCTCCCCTGGAGGGTAGGCACCTGATCCCCAGTGTTTATGAAAGACAAGGCTGGAAGTGTAGTGCCCTTCCCTCCAATTCCTCCTCCAGACACTGTTCTTCCTGATCCTTTACCCTGCACTTGCCAGTCCCGAGCTTTGTGGGGACCCAGAGGGATTAGCGATGGTCTTGACCCTTGCGTCCCCCCCCACCTTTCTCCACTATGCTTTGTGGGTGACCGGTCCTCCATACGCTCTCCTGCTGCCCGAAGGAGCATCACACTGCTCTCCCACTAAGGTTCCACTCCCTTCTTTCCTTTTGGTATCGTGAGATTATACCTCGTTTACACCGTTATTGTCATTTTAACAGTGTTTCAGGTAATACTCATGGGTCCCTGCAATCAGCCTCATCTTGGGCGATTCACTAACTAGAACAGTCACAGGACAATTGCCCTCTGTACTCACAGCAATGGTTTGTCACTGTGAAAGGAATTCTTCAGCAAAGGAAAAAGAATCTGCTGGAGGAAGTCATCAAGAGGACGTGATGACCAGTTGACCTGTACCATCAGAGGCTCGGCACACCCCACCCCTTTGGCATGTACATTCTGCCCACATTTCCCATAGCTGGAGCCATTTTAAGGATGCAGCTTGGAGAGAGTAAGGTGTTATTGAGACCATCTGTACGGAATACATGACTGAACCCACTTAAAGACTCCAGATACATGTTTAAGATTCTCGCAGGTAGGTGTGGAGATCTACTCATCTTGCAGCTACCCAAGACAAGCCTCATAAAGAAGGTCCTTTGCTTTATTAAAACTGCCACGTACTGCCATCTGGAGTAGCCTGCCTCTACAGTCTCTTTTTGTCCTCCAAGTACAGGAGCTAATTTTCAATTTCACCCAGAAAGCTCCCAAGTTTTGCAAACCAAAAGAAACACCAAAAAGCTAGAGAAATCCATACACAGGATCCCTGTGGTCTCTCTCCTCCAGCCTGAACAGGGTCACACTAAGTGTGTTTTCTCCAGCAGTGAAAATGCAACCACACATATGCACTGTTTCTGCCTAAGGGAGCCAGGTTAAGAATCAGAATGCAGGGATTTTTATTGGGAGCTGGTGGTATAGGCAACTTCTGCCCATGTGTCTGCCATGAATCGCATTGTTTATACAAACAAACCAGACACAGCAAGACTAACTTATCAGTTAAGGGCAGAGACCAATCTGAGATCCAAGTTCCCAGGTGCCAACCAAAGGTCAGTCCTGCAAGCAAGACCTTCTAACGTTCAATCCTGCTATGTGAACACTTTCTTGTACAGGTGATAAAGGGAGACAAACCTATGTAAGGAAACATTATTAACAAAACTGAAAACACTTGTGATCTTGGCAGTCACCCAAAAAGGAGGTCTATACTACATTTAGTTCATGCTAAAACCCCTGATGCAGTTAATAAATAATACTGGCAATCAGAGAAGTCAGTAATTATTTTCTCCTTGGTCAACTGGGTTAAATCTCAGGTTTTTATTTGGATTTTGAAGCATGGGTAGAGGGTAAATGAATTTAAGGAAGCATAAAACAGCATGAACTAGCATGTGATGTTCTGCATAAATGTACATTATAAGGCAAAAAATAAAATCATCCATTACTCTAGAAATGGAATCACATTAGGAAGCATATGGAGGTAAGAATTTATAGGTACAACAGGGGACAATGTTGAATAATAAATTTTGGCATTCTGCTGTAAGCAAAGAGGGGTATGAAGACTTTTTTTTCAAGAGAGGGAAAAAATGGAATTGAATTAGTGTAGAGAACTGTATCTACTTGGATCCTATTATGGTTCTCTTTGGTGACTCTGGAGCCTTACGTTAGGAACTGAGCTGAGGTTATAAAAATTAAAGTGTTATTCTGACTACAAGGCTGGAATTAAAGTAACTTTTTAATGTTTATTTATTTATTTTGAGACAGAGAAAGAACACGAGCAGGGGAGGGGCCGAGAGAGAATCCCAAAGCAGGCACTGTACCGCCAACACACAGAGCGTCGTGGTACTCGATCTCATGAACCATGAGATCATGACCTGAGCCGGAATCAAGAGTCAGACACTTAACCCACTGAGCCACCCAGGCACCCCAAGGCTTAGAATTAAAGTATGCATTAAAATAGCAGACTGATGTTGGGAGGAAAGGAGAAGAAGGTTAAAGGTCAATAAGAGAGTTTAAAAGTATGAAAGTCAGAAAAAGGTCCAGATTTTGGTTCTGAGTTTCCTGACTGAAAAATGAAAGAGAGCTATTTATGGTTATCTGCTTAATTCTCATGGTCACCGAAGAGGAAACATCATCCTAGAGCAGCGAAACTTACGTATCCGATAGATGATGGATAGGTAGATAGACGATAGATAGATAGATAGATAGATAATAGATAGATAGATCTAAGCACACATATACACCCTGGGTATTATTTGTAATATAACATTTCCAATGGGTCCCACACAAGACATATTGAGCGGAATGATGTGCTTCCTCCAGACCATTCAGTAAGATCTCCAAAATGCAGCAGAATTGGCAGCAGCAGAAAGAATGTCATGAGGATCAGTGGAAAACTGGCCGGAAGCAGCTGCAATTCTGCAAGCAGTCAGGACCAAATGGTTCCTGGATGCAACCCTCCGGGAGTCTGATGTCATTAATGATGAAATCGTGAGGGATGGAGAGTCAGCGTGGTCGTCCACGGTCATCCATAATTACAACTTCTCTAAAATCATCCCAGGAGAAGCCTAGACAGAAACATTTCTGGGTTGTGTTCTTTGGTGAAGAATTGGACTGTAAGGTAGGTGAATGTACCCACTGGCAGCTGACTCTTTCTTGTTTATTTTATATAATTTTAAAAGGTTTTTATGTGATAGTACTTTTTAAAATTTATCCAAGATGGCGTGATTACCTCTCTTGAAAGTGGGGTCCATACTTTTTCTACCAGTGTTACAGATGTTCCTTATCCTTCTCTTGCGGATGTGACCCTATGCTATGGAGGTACACCCACAGAGTGGGCTGTGGTCAAAACCGTATGAACCACCACAGACAACTGGGCCACGAGTGGACCCCCAGTAAGAAAGTACTGTCCAGGGGCGCCTGGGTGGCGCAGTCGGTTAAGCGTCCGACTTCAGCCAGGTCACGATCTCGCGGTCTGTGAGTTCGAGCCCCGCTTCGGGCTCTGGGCTGATGGTTTGGAGCCTGGAGCCTGTTTCTCATTCTGTGTCTCCCTCTCTCTCTGCCCCTCCCCCGTTCATGCTCTGTCTCTCTCTGTCCCAAAAATAAATAAAAAACGTTGAAAAAAAAAAATTTTTTTTAAAAATAAAAAAAAAAAAAAAAAAAAAGTACTGTCCATGAATGGTAGATGACCTACTTCACCAAGTTAAGCTAAGACAATTATATTTTCTATCTTGGGAATGCAAACCCAAGAGGAAGACAGTTTAGTGGTAAACACTTTTGCCAATGAGTCACGGGGCTCTGAAAACGGGGCAGGCTTCGTGGAGCAGTGACCACAGGAAAGTGGGGACCATGCGGCAATCCCGACATGACTGGAAAGGAGAGACAGACAGACAAAAAGAAGCAGATCCAGAGAGAAAGGGAGAAGCCGTGAGTAAGAGGGATGGAGATAAGAATTACTAATCTATGAGCTGCCTGGACTCCTGCCTTTGCAAGCACCTTTTCACAGAACTTCCCCACAGAGATGTCTCTGCATTGTTTGAGCACCAGAGGAGAATCATTGTCTGAGGTCGTTTGACATAAGGGAAGCAAATAGAGGAGACTCTCAAAGACAGGCAGACGGGAACAAAACTGAAAGAGACCCATAGTGCCTTCATGATGAGAGAAAGTAGCCATAAGCCTAAAAGTCCCAGGTCTCAGACCTGGTGATGTTCTCCTTACTCTCTTCATGTCTATGACTTCAAATGCTATGAAATCCTTCAATAAGCTCCCTCTTCTTGAGCCAGCCTGAGGAGCTCTCTTCTCCTGGGGAAAGAAAAGGACAACATTAATTAGCATTGTTTTACTGGAGATAAAGTTAGAACATGCATAACTGTGTATTATATTTCCTTGTGGGACATATATTACGTAGTCATAGCTGTCACTTACCCAGGCTCCTCTACCAAATGCTATCTTGCCTAAACCTTTAAAAAATACCCTTTTCCCAATGAGGAAATTGAGACATTAGTTGTTACTGTTGCTATAATCAAAAGTTACCTAACAACATCTAAAGGAATAAAGAAGAAAACTCTAATGTTGTCCCAAATGCAAGTTAAATTAATTTTAACTCGAACTTTAATAAAATGTGGTACATAAAATAATTGACCGAGTTTGCCTTATGCTGTGAAATTGAGATATAGAAAGTGAAATCAAAACGTATTTCACGTTATGACAGGCTAACATATAATAATACCCAATTTTCAAAATTCAAAACACCAATCTTTTTGTCCCAACTATTAAATATTTAGCTGTATATTTGGCTATAACACATACATCTATGAGTTTACTTGGAAATGTACTAAACGAATTCCAGCACCAAATAAATCATTCAAGCATATAGTTAAGTACATTAGTTTTAATCATTAAAAAAAGTACTCTTGGATTACCTGTTTTGTCCCAGGCTTTTGTGCCATGCAATACGACAGCTTTTATGAGTCCATTTTACTTGTTTGCCTGAGTTGCAACGAGAGCAGCAAAAATAAACAGAAAAAGGAGAATTTGTGAGCATATGAGGAAGAGGGAATGTGTCAACCAAACTGCAAAGTCCCTACAGGGCATACATTTTTGAAATCCAGATTTTTCTGCCCACTGGGTCATTCTCATGTAGAAGCAAAGTGGGAAAGCGTAAAGCATCTGCGGGTAGAGAGATATTGACACTGCCCTGTGGAAATAGAAATGTTCGCAGAGGAGATGAGAAGGAAGGAAGGACTCTGCAAAATAGGAAGTGAAGTATCCAAGGGCTGCTGGAGGCCAAGGAGAAGAATGGTCAGTATTTATAGCACAGGAGATGCGTCCTGGCTGTGTCAGGTTAGTCTCACTCACACTGGCTCATGTGCTTGGCCGATACCCTGGCTCTTTCTCCAGACTTCTCAGAATCATTCTACGTGGTCAAGAAAGTTTCGATGGTACTCTCAGCTGTTAGTCCAAAGAGAAGTCGTTCAGGCTGATGTCTAAATGCCTGATACGTTAACTAGATCTGCAAGATATAAGGGAATTTCAGGAGCCAGAAAAGAGCCAGAATAAATTTTCCCCCACTGGGAATTCAGAACATTAATATCAAATCATAGTAATAAAAACCTAAACACAATTATTGAAGTCTCATTTAAACCATTATCTTCAACCTCTTTCACCTTGAAATTGAGGCCAGCTCTAAAATTGAGCAGTAAAATTAGTGGTTTGACCTCCCTCCTCTCTCTTTCCACTTGGCACTACAGGGTATAACACTGGAGATTACGGAAAGTCACAGTTTGGGGGCAAGGGAGGAAAGTGAAGGAGAACAGCAGCTCTTTTATATTCTCTAAACTTGATAATTAGACCAATAATATAAGGACCGTACTTGAGAATATTTAATTAATAAGGTAAAATGGGAAGCTAAATATATCATTCCAATATGCTTTTCAGCCATAAATTTTTAAAAATTCATGTATATCACACTAAACTGGTCACTAGGCACATATTAAATTACAGAGCTTGGTGTCATTAAGACATGTCAAAAATTAAAACAAAGATAAAATATATCCCATCTCTTTTCCTCTGGAATAGTATTTGAAGGTTGGTCAAATCAACTGGTCTGGTACTATAAAGGAATTGCGGCAATATCTACCAAGTGGAAGAAGATAGAAAAAAGGGTAAAAAATAAATAAAAGAAAAAGATATAAGGTTTTCTGAGTGTCTATGACAAACCAGGTATCCCAAGAAGGGTATTTACAAATGAGGTCTAACAATTTTTATACATATTTTATTGGGAATAATTATTCTCATTGAAAGATGAGTGAAGTGAAGCTCAGAAAAACAAAGACTTGTTCTAGGTCCCACAGGTAGAAAGTGGCTAAGCCTTTCTGAAATTAATATTCAGGCATGTCTAAGCCAACAAATAATATTTTAAAGCTGCCGGCTTTAAGGCAAAGAGCAACTGTGTGTGTTTGGTAGTTTATTTATTTATTTGTTTAAATTCGAGTTAGTTAACATGCAGTGTAGTATTGGTTTCAGAGGTGGAACCCAGTGACTCATCGCTTCTATGGAACACCCAGTGCTCATCCCAACAAGTGTCCTCCTTAATGCCCATCACCCATTTAGCCCATCCCCCCACCCACCTCCCCTCCAGCAACCCTCAGTTTGTTCTCTGTATTTAAGAGTTTCTTGGGGCACCTTGGTGGCTCAGTCAGTTAAGTGTTGGACTCTTGATTTTGGCTCAGGCCATGATCTCACAGTTTGAGGGTTCAAGGCCCACAACAGGATCTTCACTGACAGCCCAGAGCCTACTTGGGATTCTATCTCTCTTTCTCTGCCCATTCCCCCACTCCCTCTCTCTCTCTCAAACAAACATTTAAAACAAGAGTCTCTTATGGTTTCCCTCCTTTTCTGTTTTTACCTTATGTTATTTTTCCTTTCCTTTCCCTATGTTCATCTGTTCTGTTTTTTAAATTCCACATATGAGTGAAATCATATGATATTTGTCTTTGTCTGACTTATTTCCCTTAGCATAATATACTCTACTGCCATTCATGATGTTGCAAATGGCAAGATTTCATTCTTTTTGATTGCTGAGTAATATTTCATTATATATATGTATATATATATATGCATATGTATATATGCAAGCCTATGTATATACATTATAATATACATATATATGTAATATACATATATATTACATATGCATGTGTGTGTATGTATACATTGTGTATGTATATTACATATATAGTAACATAATATATATATATGTATATACACACATACCACATCTTCTTTATCCATTCATCAGTCAATGGACATTTGGACTCTATTATTTGGCTATTGTCGATAGCGCTGCTATAAACACTGGGTGCATTTGCCCCCTCAAATCAGCATTTGTGTATCCTTTGGATAAATACCTAATAGTGCAATTGCTGGGTCATAGGGTAGTTCTGTTTTTAATTTTTTGAGGACAGTTCATACTGTTTTCCACAGTGACTGCACCAGTTTGCATTCCCGCGAACAGTGCAAAAAGATTCCCCTTCCTCCATATGTGTTGTTTCCTGAGTTGTTAATTTTAGCCATTCTGACAGGTGTGAGGTGGTATCTCATGGTGCTTTTGATTTGTATTTCTCTGATAATGAGTGATGTTGAACAACTTTTCATGTGTCTGTTAGCCATCTGGATGTCTTCTTTGGAGAAGTGTCTATTCGTGTCTTCTGCCCATTTCTTCAGCAGCTGTGTTTTAACTCATTGTCACCAAAGAAACAACTTTGACATTCAAGGATCTTCTAAATCAACTTCTGTTACTAAAGTTTTAATTGGGAAAGTGGAAATTAGGAGCTATAATATCTCACCTATAACTTTGATAAAGAGTTAGGATATTTCTTGAAACACAAATGTATTAAATATATTTAAATCCGTGAGTTCATTACGGTAAGAGAAATATCCACTGGATATATTTAAAGTATATTAAGAAACCAACTAATTAATGCCAAAATTGGTAGATAAACAAAAGGAGTTAATTTATTTTTCATATATTTTTTTCCTTTCCCATTAGCCTAACGTAACCAAATAGTTGATATGAGGAATTTCCCTATTATAGAAGTATAAAAAGTAAATATTATATTAAGTAATGAGATAAGTAATGACAGAATTAGAATATCACCATTTAGTAACGCAAAATTAATTAAAAGATTATACGAGTTACCCATTTTGATGTAATAAATGTTCCCAAAACACAGTAACTTGAAAGAACAGTCATGTATTAGCGTAGAATTCTTTGAATATAAGTACTCAACTAGATAGATCTGCTGCTTTCTCCTGGATCACACATATGGAGTCAGTCAGATATGCTGGTATGGAGAATCTCCCTCACACATGTATCCGTTAATACTGGTTGAGCTGCCTATGATCTCAGCCTCTCTCTATAGACATCATCTCCCATACTTAAAGAGGCTACCCTAGGCTTCTTCAGCTAGTGGTTACAAGCCACAATGTGAGCCCACATTTATGAGGGTGGGAAGTGAATCCCATCTTTTAATGGGAGGAATGGAAAAGTTCATAGCAAAAAGAGTAGATCCAATAGGGATAAGAATTTGTGGCCATTTTTTAAAACCTACCAAATAGTTCAAGGCAATGATCATCATGTATGGCTAACATCTCAAAAAATGAAACAGATAAACCTTATGGACCTGCTAATAAATACCAAACAAAAAATGAAATTAAAATTGATCAAGCCTCTAGATCTAACTACGAATCTTGGACAGGAACAGAAAAAAAACTCTACAAAATCACTGGCAATTTCAGATGGTGGTAAAGTTTATAGCACAATCTGGTTTCTTCCAACCAACAAACTACAGGAAAAGGAAATGGAAAATTAAAAAGGCAAAGATTGGAAAAGGAAAAACAAAAGTATTTTATTTGCAGATAAAATGACTCTGTACACAGAAAATTAAAGAGAATCTATCTACCAAGTCTTATGAATCATGGTGACTAGACAGAATATCAAGAGAAAAATGTTATTTCTCTAGAAAATAATAGAGAAACTAATTAAGAATGCCCTTTTGCCATAGCAACAAAAATACAGTGTTCTTAAGAAGAAATCAAATGGAAGTTGGCCAAGGATTCTATATACTAACTATAAAAAGACCAAAAAAGAGGAGGTCATTATGATGAGAGATTAGATTGAGATTTTTAAAATAAGACTCAAAAGATGTTAACTATTCTGATCTGTGGATGGAAAGCAATTTCAACTCAAGTCTGAACTGCAATTTGAATAGATACTTCTGAAAGGAGTATGAATGTGCAAAAGCCCACAAATGACCTAAAATCTTTTTTCAACAAATATTATTGGAGCAACTGGATATCCATGTGAAGAAGAATGAAGCTGGACCCCTTTCTCATACCATTGACCTCTCACACCATTTTCACAAATTAACACAAAATCGGCCATCAGTCTAAATATAAGAGCTAAAATGATATAAACTTTTACAAGAAATCCTAACAATGAACCTTCCTGACCCTGACTTAGGAAATGTTTCTTAGGTATGTGACAGAAATGTTAATTAGTCTTCTTTAAAATTAAAAACATTTCGGGGGCACCTGGGTGGCTCAGCAGGTTAAGCATCCGACTTCAGCTCAGGTCATGATCTCACAGTTCGTGAGTTTGAGCCCCGCATTGGGCTCTGTGCTGACAGCTCAGAGCCTGGAACCTGCTTCGGATTCTTTCTCTCCCTCTCTATCTATACCTCCCCCACTTGCATTCTGTCTCTCTCTCTCTCTCTCAAAAATAAATAAACATTAAAAAATTTTTAAAAATAAAGTGAAAACACAACCATATAATGGGAAACTATATTTGCAAATCATACATCACATCAAAGACGTATTCAAAATACATAAGGAACTTCTACAACTCAATAATAAAAAAAAAACCCAGTTTTGGGTTTTGTTTTGTTTTGGTTTTTTTTTTAGTGGCCAAAGGATTTGAATAGACTCTGCTCCAAAAATATTTGGAAATGCTAGTGAGAACAAAAAAAAAAAAAAAATATGCTCAGCATCTTAGTCCCTAGAGAAATGCAAATTAAAACCACAGTGAGGGACCACTTCACATGCTCTAGACTGGCTAAAACTAAAAGACAATAATAAAAGGCAACAGGATGAGGAGAATTGGAATGCTCAGCCATTGCTGATGGGAATGTAAAGTGATAGAGTTGCTTTGCGCACTATTCTGGTAGTTTCTCAGTATGTTAAGTGTAGAATCCATAGGATCCAACAATCTCACTCCCAGGTATACACCAGGTATACACCCAAGAATATGCAAAAATATGTCTGCAATTGTTCATGACAGCGTTATTCATAACAGGCAAAAAGTAGGAAAACCTATATGCCCCTCAACTAATAAGTAAACAAACAGATGTGGTATATCCACACACTGGAATATTATTTGGCAATAAAAAAAAATGAGTACCAATACTTGCTACAACATGGGTGAACTTGAAAACACTGTGCTCTATGAAAGAAGCCAGACACAAAAGATCATGTTATATGATTCCTTTTATATGAGATATCCAAAGAATGCAAATCTTTGATTTTTTTAAGGTTTTGTGTGTGTGTGTGTGTGTGTGTGTGTGTGTGTTTTAAAATAATCTGTATATCCAATGTGGGACTCAAACTCATGACCCAAGATCAAAAGTCACAAGCTCTATCGGCTGAACCAGCTAGGCACCCCTCAGCAAATCTTTAGAGACAGAATATAGGTTAGTGGTTCTGAGGATGGGGGGGGGGGGTAGTAGAGGCAGAGAGTGACTGCTAGTGAATATGAAATTTTTGTGGGGGGGGGTGTTAAGAATGTTGTGAAATCAGAGAGTGCTGATGATTACCCAAGTCCATGAATATACTTAAAAAAAAAGCCCATCCCACTAAATAGTACATTTTAAAAAGCTGAATTTTATGGTATGTGTAGTATATTCCTACAAAGCTATCATTTAAAAAAAAATGTAAAATCTGCCTGTGACATCAAGGTTACTTTCAATTTAATATCCTTTTAAAGAGTAAATAAAAAATGCTTAAAGCTATATAAATTTTTCAAAGGCAATTTGAAGATATGCTAATTTCTTAGAAAGTAGAATAAAAAACATACTATCAATGCTGAATTTTTAGACCCAGAGTGGGGCTTCCTTATCTTTTCATTTACTGAATTGTCCACTTTAGAATTAGCACTCATTGAACTGAGATAAATTGTCTATTTTTGCAGATGAATGAACGAAAGTCAAGTGAAATAAATTGGAACTTTTAAATGATGTCCAAACTTTAAATTATAAAATGATATTACCCATTTTAAAGAAATATCATTTCATTTTCTTTTCATGTTATTCTATATTCAGACTACTGATAAGCCTAACAAGTCAAGGAAATATACTGGTGATATACATTTCAACAGACAGAAAAAGGAGAGCATTTTCTATGCTGATTATAAAATGCTAATTGTAACATTCATCCTTTATAATTGTACAAACTTCTAGTTTTCATTTATTAAACATGGACAGATTCTTCTCACTTTGATTGATTAGAATGTTTTACTCAAAGATGCACTTTTTAAATTTTAGTTAGCGTAATGTAGAAGTTTAAAAAGATTTCCACTTTGTCTTTTTAAGTTGTAAATAAAACTCAAAAAAAAAGTTGTAAATAAAACTCAACACAGGATAACAGTATTGCTGGAACTAAATGAACAATGTATTAAGTAGATTGGGATTATCTTTGGCATGATTTACCAATTTGTTTAGAAATAACTACGCTATTTTAAATGGGAGTGCACTATGTAAAAATCATGGACGATAGAGCTATATAAAATGAAATCATGGCCAAGGTTAACTTCACTTATTTTTTTAATGTTTATTTATTTTGAGAGAGAGGGAGTTGGGGTTAGAGAGAAGGGAAAGAGAGAATCCCGAGCAGGTTCTGTGCTGTCAACGTGGAGCCCAACACAGGGTTCGATCCCAGGAAACATGAGATATTGACCTGAGACAAAATTAAGAGTTGGATGCTTAACTGACTGAGCCACTCAGGCGCCCCAAGGTTAGCTTCATTTAAATTCTCTTCTGAAGCCATAATTTTCATGGTTGCTTAATTTGTGTCCATACCTAAACAAATTTAGTGATGCTCCTATCATGTTTTGTTGACTGGACTTTTTTTTAATAACTCTTAACTGGTGAATGCTACAGTGAATAGAATTCTTTTGTTATTGTGGTTAATATTATCTCCTTCCTTCCTTCTCCCCTTCCTTCCTTCCTTCCTTCCTACCTACCTTCCTTCCTTTCCCCCTTTTTTGTTCTTTATTCCTATTCATTTGTTGCACCAAGACCCAAGTGTCCATTGGTAGTCTGAGCTTATGTTTCAAAGCATGTACTGAGTGCATAGATTATAACTGACTAACATTTTGGTTTGGATAAAAATAAAATTCTCCATCTTTATTTTGTTTTGGTTGGATAAAATATTTTAGGCTCACACTCTCTTCCCCTCAGAATTTTAAATGTTACTCTATTATTTTTTCACACCCGAAATTGCTGAGTAGAAAGCCTTTTATGATGAAAAACAAAACTCAAGGAAAACAAAAATATCTTCTTGAAATGAGAAACTTCCCTACTGGTTTAAAAAAAAAACTTCAGCATATATTACACTTAATAGTAGCAAAGGAAAAGGGGGGTATGATAAATTTAATAAGAGATGTGCAAGAACTGTATGGAGAAGAATATAAAACTTTGTAGAATGACATTAAATAAAACCTAAATAAATAGAAAGCTAATTTCTGAAATCATTCCATTTTTGCATAAAACAAAAGTGGTTTGGAATTCCAAATGTTCAGGCTGATTCTTATTCTAGGACATTTTGCTCAGCTGGTACTGAAGAGTTGTTTATTCCAGGATGAAGGAAATCAGCACACAAGGATTTTGATAGAAGGTAGAGACTCAGTCAAGTCTGCATAGTAAGACTTTCTTGAATGAACTATAAAGTTAGTTCCCAAAGCACAAGCCCCATCACACTCTAGATTGTTTAAAGGGCCATTGCATCTCATACCTACGCCTCCTCTGGCAGGCTGGGCTAGGACTCTGGCATGTTATAAACACAGCCGTGTACACAATAGTGATCTCTGAGTTCTATCTCTGCTCCAACAAGATTGGGTCCACAGAGGAGAGGAAGCCTTTTACATTTGTCTTTTTGTAAGATGAGTAGCAAAGAGTAGGTGCTCAATAAATAGATGTACGAACATGTACTGGGTTTAAGCCTTGACTTCACAACTACAGTTGAGAGTTAATTACTAAATATGCAAAATCAAATGACCTCATGTATAGGGTCAATGATCCTGCTCTCTCTACTCTCCAACATGGTCTGGAGAATCATATGACACGTGTGAAGGTGGACTATAGACTACAAGCCACTCCCCAAGGCAGATGTAGGGCAGTATCAATTGTAATCTTTGTAACTTATTTACTGTGTCTTACAATTTTATCAGTGTGATTTTATTAACAGTCTACACTCCAGCAAGTAAAACCTATATATGTTTAGTTTTTAAGTTATATGGCTAGTTTTTTTATAAATAATTCTTTAAACATGAATTTCTTCTAAACTTATTTCAATGTCATGTGTGTTCTGATTCCTTTATATTGTGATTTCCCAAGGACAATGCGTACATTAGAAAACTATGTAGTCATAGATTCAATAAATATTTACAAAAATAAATTTTGAACAGATAGAATAACAGAGTGAAGGGCCATTGATGAAATAAGTTGAGTTTCGCTTTCTGTATTTAGTAATTCATAAACTATTATGTAAAGAGAATCGGGTCTTTGTGTTGGTTACAAGTCATGAAATTTCACTGCCGCAAAGGAATTTGGAGCACTGGTTCAGAGGAAATTAATATCTTTATTTCCATTAACCACTAACTAAAATATGCCATTTTCTTCAATGATCGATGTGGGCAAACAGAGTGGGATCAGTAGTAGTACTGGGAACTGTCACAAATAGACATCACAGATAATGTCATACCCGCCTATGGAATTCAGACATCTCAAAATGGCATGACTTTGAAATTATAGCAGTTATTAAACCCAGTGTTGACCTTGTTTTTTTTTTAATTTTTTTTTAAATTTTATGTAGTTTTGAGAGCAAGAGAGAGAAAGAGAGAGGCAGAGAGAGAGGGAGACAGAGGATTCCAAACAGGCTCTGCACTGACAGCAGCAAGCCCGATGTGGGACTTGAGCTCATGACCCATGAGATCATGACCTAAGCGGATGTTGGAGGCTCAACCGACTCAACCACCCAGCCACCCCAGGCCTTGATATTTGATGTGTTAGTAATAAAGCACATATTACATAGTGAACTGGTATTTGTAATTGCTCTTTTGTAATTTTATTTATTTTATGAATTTTATTACATGATTTTGAGAAAGGTCCAGAGGTTCACAAACTTGTCAAAGGAGCCAGTGACACATTTTTTAAAGATGGTTAAGAACCCCTGCCTTTGAGGCTATCTGATTCTAGTTTCTATCTCCTATGGCCTTCCCACAGAAAGGAGTGACCCACAGCAACCACATCCTCTGGGAAATTGTAAATGCAGACACTCCAGACCCGTTGCAAAACCGTTGAATCATAATCTGCATTTCAACAATATCCTTTGGTGATTTGGACATTTTCCAGTGTATTATTCCATAATATTAACATATTTCCTTTAGCAAGACCCCTTCGGTGCCTATATGCTTTTTCCTAAACACTAGTCAACTTCCCAGGATAAAACAGAGAGAGAGAGAGAGAGAGAGAGAGAGAGAGAGAGGGAGGGAGAGAGAACAGCAATGTCCATTCTATTGCCAAAAGACAATTCACTTTTGGGTTTAATTAGACACAGTCACTACTTATCTAAAGTAATTATTCATTATATTAAATCCATGAAGGAAATCACCTTTCTAGGTTCCAAGAGGTTTTCATGACTCTGGAATTGCTGAAAAATAAACACATCTTGCCTCTTTTCAGTCCCATTTTAGAAGTTTCAAAATCCATGAAAATATGTGTTTATCCTGGAGGAAGGGAAGAAAGAAGAATAAACAAGTCACTAAAGAATACTGACGCATTTGATTAGCAGTAGCATCTATATTTGAGACTTGTGAAGTGAGAAATAAGACAGAAAAGAGATAGCTAAGAAAAACTAAAATTGGCAAATTACTTCAGTTTATCTACCATCCAGTTCTGAAATTTCAGCAGATATTTTAATATAATAATTATTTTAAAGTGTTCTTAGAAGTAGGTGAAGCCTTTGCATGATTTTCAAAGAAATCCAAAATGATGCTGAACTTTTGGAATGCAAAGTTCATAAAGTAAATGATGTAATATCTTTCTTTGAAAATTTTGACTCAGTAATTTCCTGCCAAAAACCATTTTTAGCAGCACTGCCTTCCAAGAATATAAATAAAATGATTAAGCATAGAATACCTTTAAAATATGAGATAAGGCAACATGCTTATGTAATGATACTTTCGGAAGTAAAATTATTTTTTTTAATTTTTTAATGTTTATTTTTGAGAGAGACAAAGAGCCAGCAGGGGAGGGTCATAGAGAGAGGGAGACACAGAATCCAAATCAGGCTCCATGCTTTGAGATGTCAGCACAAAGCCCAAGGCAGGGCTCGAACCCAGGAAGCGCGAGATCATGACCTGAACCGAAGTCTGATGCTTAACCCACCGAGCCACACAGGCACCCCTCAGAAATAAAATTAAATGTTCATTTTTATTATCCTTTTGCTGCAATATTTATTGACTATGATGTCAGAATTCTGAGAAGCTCATGAAGAGATGAGTGGGTAAGCAAACACTGACCCAGCAACATTCACTTTTTAAAATTCCATTGATTCAACTTTAAAAGCTATATTCAGCCAATCACTTTTTCAAAAAAGCAAAGTACCCACATTTGCACACACACATAGCAACACCTACTATTTAACTAGTAGACCTAAGTGAAGACTATTTTTCTAACTGCAAATGTACCATTAGGAGAGAGCATGGTTTTAAAAGAAATTTTTTCCTGAGAGAGCAATGATTTATCAGATCAAAAACTAAGAGTAACTTTTCCATCATAAGAAAAACTGAAAAATACAGGTAAAAATGATGGAAGATATTCATTTGGAAATAGAAATGAGAATGTGTTGCCAACTTTAATTACCATCAGAACAGATGAATAAATGGACACAAACAATGAGTGAATTTAACAGCAGTTCTTTCCAGGGATAGAATTCCAATTTCAGAGTCGTAGGAAATGGGTTCACAGTGAGCAATGATACCATGATACAAAAATCACTAATCTTTGAGAAGAGTTTGCCCAACTGTTAAGAGTAACTGTGATAGATAATGGCCTCTTTGCTATGTCACAGCGGGAGTTCACCTGCAGGCCCTCAGGCAGGGAAAGTTTCCAATGTAGCCTGCCATCTTGGATTTCTCTCTGGATCCCTGCCCCTATCTTCTAAGCACAATAATTTGTATCTTGTTTCTGTTCATAATGCATTATGTCACAATAATTTTTGAATGTTTACCATGTTTTCAAGATTTTGAAACTTACCAGGACACAAGACAGGTAATATTTGTGCTTATGTTAGTACCTGTGCCATTCAAACTTCCCATCAGGGAAGGACTTCTTCCCACTGATACTGCTTTGTCAAAACTGACAGCCACTTCAAGGAAGGCCTCACCTGAAGAGTCAGCTACTCCAAGATTTTGGCCTTTGTGGGCTGGTTCATATCTGAAGACTTATGAGACAGGGCTATAAAGGCTGGACTATTTCATCCAACATGGAACAACTCCCCAGACCATTGTAGCCCCAGAGATACCTGTGAGAGTGGCCAACCTTTTATCAGTCTCCACTGCACCTTTACCTCTCCCTCTTCCCAACCTTGTTTCATTCCCTTGTCATAGGTGATGTTAAACCTAAAGGCACTCCCTAATAAGCATCTTGTCTCCTTGCCAACTTCTTGGTTTCAGAACCCCTCTGGGGAACCCTACCTGACACACTGCTGCTTAGAAAACCTAAGCAGGAAAAGATGGTCTTTGGGCTTTTTGTTGTTATTGTTGTTGTTGTTGTTGTTTTGGGCTTTTGTGTTTTGTTTTGTTGTCATTTGTTTCCTTCCTTCTGGTAAATTCCCTCTAACAGTCTATTTTGGAAGTATTCCAGTTAGCTGTCAATTTAGTTGATGGTTAAGCACCTCCCAGGAGTGCTTTTAATGACGAGATTTTTGAAGATCTATTGCCTTCAAAACCCAAAGGAATGAAGCAAAAATAATAGGAAAAAAAAAGCAGTAGGAGTTAATATTTTGATCCAGGCAAATTCTTTTTTTTTTAATTTTTTTAACGTTTATTTATTTTTGAGACAGAGAGAGACAGAGCATGAATGGAGGAGGATCAGAGAGAGGGAGACACAGAATCTGAAACAGGCTCCAGGCTCTGAGCTGACAGCACAGAGCCCGACATGGGGCTCAAACTCACTGACCGCGAGATCATGACCTGAGCCGAAGTCAGACGCTTAACCGACTGAGCCACCCAGGTGCCCCAATCCAGGCAAATTCTTAATATCACCTGTATGATATCATTAAGGAACATATAAACACCAGGAATACCAATGCTCAGGTGGTCTCTGACCTCAAAATTAACTTATGAAAACAACCAAGAACAACATAATATAACACATAGTAATACACCAAATGAATCTCTACATTCAAGGATCTACTTGTCTTATTCCCTAAGTATTTGAAAGGAATTATACCTAAAACCAGTCATTCACTGAAGACTTCACCATCCTAACCTCTTCCTAAAACACAGTTATGAGGATATTCTATTGTTAGTTCGGAAATTGGACTGGATCACAGATGCTAGAATGCTTGCTGGCTTCTATAATTCTCAGTAACAACCTTCCTAGAATTGTCATCAGTAAAGACCAGAAATTAGACCCAGGGGACAAGTCACATGGTTCCATAATTTGGCCTGTACCAAATGCCATTTATAGACTTTACAAAAATCATACAAAAGTTACTTAAAGTTAAAATGATTTGAGAATTTTTAAGAGCTTTGTATTTCCAATATGTCTATATTCTCCTTTAATACTAATATGTTAAATTCTCTGTTACATCCTAAAAGAACAAAATCCAATCCTAGGTAATCATGAGCGAACCATAAAAAGCAAACCAACCCAAAACTACTGTTTTAATTATTAATTGATGACTTCAAGGCCATAGGAATGGAGGGAAATGTGGAGGGAAATCTAATTTACTTCTGACAGTATTTGTTCTTCTAAACAAGAACACTCTCCTCTTAAACATGTTCCTTTCTTTCACCATTTTACTTTTCCTTCTGCTTTCTCCTCCTTGTCCTTTTTGCTTCCTTCTTACTAGGCCACAGATGCTGGGAAGTTTGCGCTGTAGCAGAGCAACTAACGTGTTTTTTCATAACCCAGTATTTTCTTACACAGGTTGTGAACAAAAAGACGTGCCTGCCTTGCTTTCCATGCCCCAATTAACCGAGTTCCTAATTCAATTAAGCAGCGCACAGGTGGGTCCTAAGTACGACACGAATCCCCAAAGACTTGCCTACCACTAGCTTCACAAACAAGCCTATTACATATTGCTTTGAAGAGGCCACTGGAAAATGGAAAGAACTATAACTGGTAAGTATATTTATTTGTAAGCAATGGTATCACAGTAGCAGAAAAGGAAAAAAAAAATCACCCTTTACTGAGGTTAACTTACAGGTCACAGGGTTGTCTTTGCAGCCTCTCTATACCCTACAATAAAATTCAAAGACAGCAAATTCAGAGAGACTTTTCAACCATCTGACACCAGAATTCTGTACATTTTGTTTCCAGGAATGTGATTGATTTTAAATTATATTTCATTGATTTTTTGAGAATTCATGGGTAATATTTAGTAATGAATTTAAATGACTTTGAAGATTTTTGAAGATGTTAATATATGCAAAGCAACAGTGGACTAGTTTATCATACATTCGTGTGTGTACTTATGTATACTTTAGGTTTGTGTCTTTTTTTTTTAAGTGTATTTCTTTTGAAAGAGAGCAGGGGAGGGGCAGAGAGAAAGAATCCCAGGCAGGCTCTGTGGTGTCAGCTCAGAGTCCCAAACGGGACTCAAACTCAGGAACGGTGAGATCGTGACCTGAGCCAAAACCAAGAGTCAGATGCTTAACCAACTGAGCCACCCAAGTGATGCTAGGTTTGCATCTTTCATGTAGTTTAAATACCAGAAGGGTTTAGGACTTGGTCTATTATTTCAAACATATCTGTCCAATTATTTTTACTAACAGCAAATCATTCACTTTAGGGTAGAGTTGGCCCCAAGATGTTATAAACTATCATAGAAATAGGCTTCCTTTAAAAAAAAATTACCTTTGAGAATAATTAGTACATTAGAACTACTGAATAGCATCATGAAAAAAGACCAAGGCTAGAAGGCCAAGGATTTTATATATAAACTCTCGACCTTAAAAATGTCTCTTCTGCTTCATCCTTTTTTTTTTTCCTACAGCCTCAAATATCCTCATCAGTACAATTTAAAAATTTTTAATGCATTAAATTAGCTTGAAGTTCCCTTGGTTCCTTCCAAAAATGTCATTATTCCAGTGTATCATTTTAATCTATTTTAGGCTATTCTAAATATCTATTGTTTCTCGGATCTATAAATAAAATATGTACAACAGAGCAGTTTGTATTCAGCGTGTTCCATGATTTCTATGCATACACACAGCTCTTCAGTGACGTGTGCCCTGGCTATAGGGAATAAAATGTTTTCTCTTATTGTAAAAAATAGTGATGTTCTGTTTCTTTGTATATCGAGAAGAATGTGTGATCAAGCAATAAAAATTCATTACATTGAGACACTTAACTTTTCTTGCAATAATTGTTAAAAAGCCGAGCTTTTGATACTGGCTAGCACCTGAGTCAATAGATTTTTTTGTAAAATTCTCTGATGCTCTTCGAAAAAAATGTACGTGGCATATATATATATATATATATATATAACTGAAGCCACTTAACTTTCAAAAATATGTTTCGCAGATGTTTTCGAAGAAAGCATGCTATAAGCATTTTTCAGTGTAAAAAAAAGTGAAATATTTGCTTTTATGTGGCAAAAGATGAAGTCATTTACTAAAGTATTCCAACATAATATCATTTTTACTTGAAATTTCAAAATTCCAAGGAACAAGACAGATTTTTTTCAACAGTTATTATATTCGCAGCTAATGTACTAAAAATCATTAGTTGGACATGCATAGTAATAGGAAAGTATGTTACATATCATTAAAATAGTATTCTTAGTGAATTAGAGATAGAATTCTATTACTTTCACTTGGTTCTTTAGGTAATTTCTAGAATCAGTAGGATATTTGATGTTGAAGAAGTGAGTCTTACCTACTCTCAAGTTACAAAAAAAAAAGGTGTGGATGGGTGCCTGCACGGCTCAGTGGGTTAAGTGTCCGACTTCAGCTCAGGTCATGATCTCACGGTTCGTGGGTTCTAGTCCCAAGTCAGGTTCTGTGCTGAGAACTCGGAGCCTGGAGCCTGCTTCAGATTCTGTCTCCTTCTCTCTCTGCCCTTCCCCCACTCACGCTCTGTCTCTCTCTCAAAAATAAATAAACATTAAAAAAAATTTTTTTTAAGTGTGTAAAAATCAATCCAAAAAGTGTTGACGGCATTTTTGAAGTTTTACTTTGGAAACAAACAATCTCAAGCTAATTTGTATACAAACCCAACAGAATCCAATGATAAATAACCAGCAGGTTGAACAAGCAAGATGACTGATATAATCATAAAACACATGTTTTTTTTGTTGTTTTGTTTACTTTTTGTCTTCCACTGCCCATTTAAAATGCATGCCCTGAATGTAGTTTCCCTCTACTCATGGATAAAAACGCAGCTGGGCCCTATGACAATTACGTTCATGATTTGGAAAAGAGTTCATTCTATGCTCACTTTCAGTCGTTAATACAGTCTCTTCAGTAACCAGAAGGTTCATTCCCACATTTTAATAAACACAGCAATGAAGGATGAGATAAGTCCTCTCTCACCCACCTCGAAATCTGTCCACTTCAGGCTGAAAATCTTGAGAAAAGGAAAAGAAGCGTCCATATATGAAATCATCTCCTTTTGCCTCTCCTCTGTCTCACAAACATGCTTAGCTTGGATCATCCTCAGCTTGGTCGTCAGTGGTCCAGTCAGACCGCTGAAGATCTCTCGACCTGGGTGGGTCCATCTTTAACCAAGTGACCGTGTCTCTATTCTGGGGGGTATCTAAAAGTCTTCCCACCGTCCTCTACAAGCCTGTACAATCCTGTAAAATCCTCTACAAAGCCTTCAATCTGAGTGGATTGCCAGAGTTCTCAGTCCTTTTAGGAAACACAATTTTACAAAACCTTAGACATCACTATATAGCTTATATTATTTCAATTAGCCCCCATAAAAAGCTACCCCGATGGGTTTGAGGAGAGGGAAATGCAAGGAGCAGGAGTGGGGCTCATGGTATGGCTTCCTCTGAAGATCTCCTTACAAAATCCTTACTCTTCATCATTTTAAATTATATACACATGCAGAGAGAGAGATTATTATGTACCAATTTTATTATTATATAACTGTCATCATATACTACTTTTCATAGACATATAGATATAGATACAGATATAGATACAGATGTAGATAGATACAAACATATACACACACACTAAGTACATGTATTCAAGTGTCCTGGGACAATTTATATAATATCCCCCTATGGTGATTTGAGTCTCATACGCTTTGGAGTCCAATATCTTTCTCATTATCGCTAGCCAAAACAAAAGCAAGGGGACCACTTCTAACATACTGTATCAGTCACCTACTACCATAATAAAGCTGCATTCCAAACCACCACAAAACTCTTTAATAATATAATCATGTTCCCATCGGTGTGTGCAAGGTTTCTGGGGTTTCGCTGATTTTGGGGGTGGGCTACCCATGGCTTGGCTGCGAGCTCCAGGTAGAAGCCAAGTCTATTCAGTGTGCCTCCTTGTCTGGTCTTGGGACCAGCAGACCAGCTGGGGCATGTTCTTGACATGACCACAGACAAAGCACAGGAAAGCAAGCCCAAATACTCAAAGCACATTTCGAGCCCTTGCTCATGTCATGTTTTCTAACATTAAATTGACCAAAACAAGTCTTCAATGGGGAAATACCTCCATCTCTAATGAGAGGGACGTCAAAGTCATGTGGATAAAGACAAAGGGAAGAATGAAGAATATGGACAGCAATTCAACCTACCAGGAGTCTCTGAAAGCTGTGACAGCCTGAAGTGTCAACTCACTCTTTGATGTCACTTCAGCAATAGGCATGGCTGCCATCTTCAGAGAAGAAGATAAACTATAGAAATTGAGGTACTTTATTCCTATCTTCAGTTTTCCACGATGCCTTCTTTAGTGACAACGAAGATATTCTGCTCTAGAAATTACTTTCATATGCTTTCATCTTGAATACATTTCCTCCCTTTCTCTTAAACGTTACTCTCTACATGACTCGCCTGAGATAGCATGTCCCTAAGAACTTGTGTTCAACTTAAATACATTCCTCTGTTAAAGTAATGTTTTACTTTGCAATGCAAGAACATAGTATCTTTCAAATTCAGAACTTAATGAAAATTACAACTACCTACCTGTAATTATTTTTTTAGCTTCTCTAACCACTTGTTCCTATTCATTCAGGATACTATTTGTCTTTTCTACAAATCTTTGGTGTTTTCCTTGTATCTTTTATCCATATTTAATTACATGTCCTTTTAAGTACTGGACTTAATCATTATGTTACCTCATTGCATAATTTGGACCATCCTTTTTTTTTTCAGTTCTATTCCATTGCCTCCCCCCATGCAATTTATAGGTGAAAATTAAAAATTCATATAGTATGGAGAGTCTATACATTTCATCCTAGTTCCATAGATATTTTTTAAATGTTTACTTTTTAATATTTATTTTGAGAGAGAGAGAGAGAAGTGGGGGGCAGAGAGAGAGAATCTCACTCAGGCTCTGCACTGTTAGCTGTAAACTACTGACTTTATAGAGGTTCCCCCAAATTGTCTACCAATGTCTTTTTGCTGTTCCGGGATTCGAGGCAGGATATCACAATGCATTTAGAGGTTTCTTCTTGGTCTTCTCCAATCGGTGACAGCTCCTAATATTTTCTTATCTTTCAGAAACTTGACACTTTTGAAGAGCACTGGTCAGGCATTTTGTAAAATGTCTCGCAACTTGGGTTTGTCCACTGTTTTCTCAAAATTTAACAGAGGTTATCAATTTTAGGAGAGAATATCACAGAAATGGCGTGCCCTTCTCATCACATAACATTGGGAGTACATTATATGCACACATCTTATTCCAGGTGGTGTTAATATTAATCATTTGGTAAGGATAGGATCTCCCAATTCCGCTGTAAAATTAATAATTTTTTCCTGTCCATGCTGTTTTCACTGGAAATGGGTCACTAAGCCCAGTCCATTCTCAAGGATAGAGTAATGAATCTCCACTTCCTGGAAAGAAGAGTATCAAAGTATCTGGGACATGTATTAAAAGCATCACAGTAAACAAATATTTGGGGGAAGATACTCTGAGACTATACAAGTATCCTGTTTCTCCTTAAACATTAGCTTGATGATTTTAGCATTCATGAGTAGATCATGCCTGCTTCAACTGCTATCGTAATGTTCTAATGATTTTCGTTCCCCTTATCCTTTGTACATTCATTGGACAGAAATCTTTTGTAAGTAGGAATTGTTCCTTCTCCCCTATTTCTTTCTTTATTTATTCACTCAGTCATTAATTTACGTCAGTACAGACTCGTGAATATTTATTTCATTTGGAGGGTTAAAATCCAAATACATCTCATTAGGTAATTTGTTACTTAACTTGTTCCATATTTAATCACTGACATCTCTTTCAGGCTTTTTCTTACATTCTTTAGGCATGCCCATCTTTATTTTCTCCTTCCTTCTCAAAAAAAAAATTCTTAATTTCTGGTACCATAAGACACTCCAGGCTCATTTTGTATTTTCCCTGCCTCGACTCCATTTCTCCAAGAAGCTCTTCCCTCTTGTATCCCAGTACGGTCTTTAGAAAGCAAGATCAGTGTACTCACTGCTAAACATGCTTAATTTTATAGAGAACAATCATTTTCACAAAATCATGACATTTCACTAACTTTATAACCTGTCCATATTTCTTTTTCATTTCTTTCTCTTCGTCTTTGTGCTAATCACTTTTCAGTATTCTCCCCTGATGTGTGATGCCAGAGCACACGAATTCATCTTGTGAAAATAAAAGAAAAAGGAGGCCAGGCTTGAACACCTTCCAAGCAGGCAAAGTCATTTAAGCTACATAAGCAAAATTTTATCTAACCTGTTTTAGGAACATAAACAAAACTTAACTTAGGTCATTTCTTATAAATGCCTATGATAATCATAAAAGAAACATAGGTCACTTTCCTTTTTTTCCTGGCTTTTTGCTTTTTAAAATTTTTTTAATATAATTTATTATCAAGTCAGCTAACATACAGTGTATACAGGATGCTCTTGGTTTTTTTGGGGTAGATTCCCATGATTCATCGCTTACATACAATACCCAATGCTCTTCCCAATAAGTGCCCTCCTCAATACTCATCATCCATTTCCTAAAAAGATATACGATAATCATTTTTAACATATGCCCTGCCATCTGGACACACCTATTATAATAACCAATCATTGTAAAGGTTCAACAACTTCCTCATTTTAATTTTATAAGATAGCCTGTAATGTCATGCTTCTGAGCTTCAACTCAGTTTGGATTAGAAGATTCCCTGGTTGTGAACTGTTCTTTTACACACAATCAAGTCTTCGTAAATACTGTTTTACTGATCTGGTTTTAATTTGCATTGTTTCTAGATTTTTGACAACCTTACTTTTGGATTTACTTTTATTTCTTCTGTCTAAAAATTCCGTACATTCTGAAAGGCTCATCACTCCCTCCATGTCGGCTCTTTTCTCCTTAGTATCTGTCTTAGAAAGCTTTGTCCACCTCACAGATTCACAATCCGCTTACAATGTTGACCTCTTTCTATTTCCAAATTGCCTATCTACAGATCCCTCTTTCATGCCTAAGTTGGTTCAAATGTAGTATATTCCATATTCATCTTCGTATGTCATCAATAATACTCCATTTATTACCACTAGAATTTCCATGTTGATTCCGAAGAAGGCTATCTTTGAAAGAAGGATTTGCAGAGGATTCTTCTTTCCCCTCCCCTTTCTTTATATTCTTTTTTTTTTTTCTTTCTATTCTTGCATGATGTCAGCTATCAATAAGAGAATAATAAATCTGCCTACAGCTGGATGAAAGCCTTTCCTAAGGCTTTCCTAAGGTAAATATTAGAAAAGACAAAACTCTGGAGTTGTTTCACATATAAATGTCACATTAGTCAAGATATAGGTTCAAATACCACTATAACAAAACTCAAATTAATGGTTTAAACTAGATAGTAATTTATCTGTCTCTGACATAAATTTTGAGATCCAGGGAAACCCAAAGGTTCTTCTTCATCAGGAACCCTGGTTCCACCTCCCCTAGGGATGCTCTGAAATCTTTGGAGTCAACCACATGATTCGAGGTTGCTCAACATCATGTCTACATTCCATGGGGCAAAGAAGGCGAGGGCTGTCTTTTTCCCTTTAAAAAGCACAACATCTCTTCTTCCTCATCTATATCTTCCAGAAACACCAAGACCTCTATTTTCTCTTTGATATGTCTCCTCTCTTCCATACTTACTCAGGTTCTCCTCTCCTTAACTCTCAAAACCTCATTCATGGATAATTTTAGCATGCTACAAATCACACTCCCTGAGTGGAGGATTTTCTAAGCGTGGTCACTAGTGAGTTCTAATCTTTTTCTGCAGAACAAATGATATGTAACATTAACCTGCACTACATACTCCAGTGGATGTAAATCGTGTGAAATTATAGAAAAAAATCTGTAACTCCACTTTTGTTTCATTCCCCCAATAAATTTCACCAAAATTTAAGAATTTTCTTGATTCCATGAAATTATTAAAAAATTACTATAGAAAAAATTTTAATAAAATATTGTGATGGAATATAATTGCTTCATATATTATTAATAACAAATTCCTCATGATATGTCATCAGGTCATCCTTGTGTTGAAAGCCCCCTGTTTTCACAGTGAAACAATATGGTTGACATTGTTTCTCTATACAAAACATATCAGGGCTCCTGGGTGGCTCAGTCGGGTAAGAGTCCGACGTCAGATCAGGTCATGATCCCGCAGCTCATGAGTTCGAGCCCCACAACATCAGGCTCTGTGTTGACAGCTCAGAGCCTGGAGCCTCCTTCAGATTCTGTGTCTCCCTCTCTCTCTGCCCTACCCCCACTCATGCTCCGCCTCTCTCAAAAATAAATAAGCATTAACAAAATTTAATTAAGAAAAACATCAATTGCTTCTCATTGTCTGGAGCTTGGAACTAAACTCTTTCACCTGGTTTTCGTATTTTTGCATTTAGAGCTTGCTACTGGCTAAAAATTCTACATGGCTCTTCAATCAACGACTTCTTCTAGCCTATAACAGTTATTTTCTGTGTCTGAGCTTTTCTTTGGACTGCATTGTTTGCTCACTGGCACAGGGGTATGTGAAATTGGCCCCATGGAATATCATACTTGTTTTTTAGCAGCCATCCTATTACAGTCTTAAGTCCACCAACAAAAAAATGTATACTTACGTACAGAACCAAGGACACACAGTCTTTTGATAAATCCCTGTTGTTGTTGTTGTTGTTGTTGTTGTTTATCACAGAAACTTCTGTTTTCTTGCCTGCCTAGTTTTGTTTTTCCTGTATTCTGAGTAGCCAATGACCTTACCTTCCTCTCCAAAGATGTCCTGCTGCTTAAGGCAGCACATGAAATAAGAAGATAATGGTAATTTTTTCCCAACTCTCCATTTGTCCTTATCCTCTTCATATTAATAGTGGGAAAGATTTTCCCCTTCAAAATACTTTCTATTTCTCTATATTTTGATATACATTATGAGTCAAGGTATCACACAATGGGGATTAGATTTATGTAAAGATAAGCTAGTGAAGATCATGGCTTACTTCTAACTTATGATCCCCTGTGGAATTTTAAGCATTCAGCACTATTTAGCTCCTAATTGGGTTAAACTAGAAATCACATTCATTTTCAATTTATCTCAAAACAAAAGCATTTATTTATATCTTTACCTTAGAGTTTTCTTTTTTTATTTATTTATTTTTTTAATGTGTATTTATTTTTGGGAGAGAGAGAGAGAGAGAGAGAGAGAGCCAGCATGAGCTGGGAGGGGCAGAGAGAGAAGGAGACACAGAATCCGAAGCAGGCTCCAGGCTCTGAGCTGTCGGCACAGAACCCGATGTTGCGGGGCTCAAACTCATGAACCACGAGATCGTGACCTGAGCTGAAGTCAGATGCTTAACCGACTGAGCCACCCAGCACTCCTAGAGTTTTCTTTTTAAGCTTCACTTTCCATGTTATTTTTATAAGGATCACTATCTCCTTAAAAACCTGCATACGTGTCACTTTGACTTTGTTTCACCAGATAAATAATAGAAGGTATAAACATGAACTAGAAGGTACATACGTACATAGATTTGCACTCTGCCTGTCACTTCTTGCCACTTTCCACAGTTTATCAGGAGCTGCTCCACTGCTGTAGTGCTTCCAAGCTTGTCATGTGTCATTTTTCAGTTGCCATTCGTGATATGGCACCATTTTCTGTATTAACACTTAACTGTCGAGGTGTTATGCAGCATAATCACATTCCTCCAACATAAAACTCTCACCTCCATGGCCAGTTTAAATCAACAGGGTCAAGGGTGAAGCCTGGTTTGGTCTGGATAAGAAGAAAGAGAGAGGGAAATAAACATGAAAATTAAGAAGAAGGAAAGAGGGAAATAAACACAAAAATTAAGCATTCTGGGTCCAGCCATAGAATTAATGTCCTTGCATTCCAAAGCACATTTGGCAAAATATAATTATCTGTTACTCTTTCTAGGATCCCCTGTCCATAATCATAATCCAGGAACATTCTGAGCTCTCTGCAAAATGGAAGACTTAGATCAATGGTCTGACAGTAATTTATAGATGTTATTTGCTGATTGGAGTCTGCAAAGCCTATATAATTGGTGCACATAATTGAATAAGTCTACAATCATCATCAATTTGTCCTTCTTTCAAAACCATAAACACCTCTATATTATTATCATGCTTGGGTGTGAGATGCATCATCCTTTGTTCAAAAGAGCATTATAAGAAAGATTGAATAAATCAGCTTGTTTTGGCAAAATCTGCTGGTTGTCTTGGAAATTTCTCCCTAAATTCTTCCTGTGATCTCCTAGCATTTAATGACCTTCACTATAAGCATCAAGGTCTTTCTTTGCAGGCAGGTGGGACCAAATACTCTGTATCATCCCCATATCTAAAATCATGAGACCTAATGAATACTAAGGTTGCATAGATCCTACATGAAACCATGTAGAGAGTACAGACCCTATAAGAAAATAAGGAAAAGCCACCATCATATACATTAGATAAGGAAATACAAAATGATGTTCTACTCCAGTGATGTAAAATCCTAGGAATCTTATAAATTTAAACTTCTGAAGCTAAGAAAGGACTCTCACAAATATGGCACAATCCAATTAAACCATCAAATGCTGACTGTTCTCAGAAAGAATATCAATGTTCTCACTGTCCAGGAGAAAATGATACAGAAGTGACAACTGATAGATGGTTTTCAGAGATTAGTAAAGTCAACCGGCAACACTTTAGCATATTTATTAAAGTTCCATCTTATTCTTGGTCAAGAAAAAGAACAGATTTGGGGTTTTGTGGGTTTTTTTTTTTCAAAATAGAAACTCAGTGCAAGACATAGGAAAGAGAAAAAGTAGCCTCTGGAGAAGAGAAGTATAAAAACATAAAAAGGGGAGGGTTTGGTGGGAGCTTGTAAAATGAATAGAGCAATGAAGCTAAGCCATAACACAGAAAGATGGTAAATTTTGATATATCATGTTTTGGCCAGCAATGGAAGTTGGCTTACTGGGGAAGACAAAGATGGCCCTGGGGAGTAATAGAAGCAAAGAAGCGGAGAAAGAAAATATGCTGTGTATAGTCTCATAGTTTGGAATCTGAGTTTAATTTTTAAAAAGTCAGGTTTCATAAGACAGAGATATACAGAAGCAAATAAAATTTTCTAACATACAAGCGAGTATATCTGAAACTCTGCTACTTTTGTTTTTTATTAAATCCAATCTTGAGTCAGATACTTAATTCTAGATTTCACTACAATACAAAATTTTTAAGCCAAAGAAAACCTCCCCTCAGCATTTTCAGGAAGACTTAGGAAATGTATATAAAGGCACCGTGGCTATTATTTATTGAATGCTGATGAATCGGAAGAGAAATTCATGACTGTATTATCAAATCACTCTGGTTCAGCATGGTCAAGAAATAAAATCTGTAAACTTTCTTAATAGATACTAACCGTCCTTAATGCTCAGACTGACAGTTGTTAATAGCTAAACGTGGTTACTATACTTATCACTGCTTTACGATTCCTACATTCCTACCACTTTTTCCAGCCGCAAGACCCACCTGCAACCTAAATATACTTTCTTGTCTTTTCTCCTCTGCTGACAACTACAATTCCACCCCAGTAGTATTTCCTATGTCAGGGTTGGAACAGCCAGTCCTTGCTTGATGCTCCACACTGACACTAACAGCCAGCCAGCCACTGTGTAGGTGAGCATGTGATAAATATTTAGTCCAATTTAGATAGTCGGACAAAGACTAGTATTCCTATACCATCTGCCACCAGATAAACGGAATTTCTTTTACAAAAGTTTTCGTTTAATACTCGTCGTCCATGTGAACTTCAAATCTTTGTACTAATTATTATTCAGGGTTTGGTAACATTGAAAGTCAAATGTCATCATCTGCATTTGAACTTAACTATACACCATGAGTATTATTCCATTTTGTAGTAACTTTACTTCCTTATCACCTAAGTTAGTAATCTATTGTTACGTAACAAATTACCATAAAATTTGTCAGACTAAGGGAACATGTATTTCTTTTTTTTTCTAATTTTTTTAACGTTTGTTTTTGAGAGAAAGAGAGAGAGAGCACGAGCTGGGGAGAGGAAGTCACAGAATCTGAAGCAGGCTCCAGGCTCTGAGCTGTCAGCACAGAGCCTGATGCGGAGCTTGAACCCAGGAACCGTGAGATCATGACCTGAACCGAAGTCTGGCACTTAACCGACTGAGCCACCCAGGTGCCCCGGGAACACGTATTTCTTATATCAGAGTTTCTGTGAGTCAAGAATCTGGGCACATTTTTCCAGGTGCCACTGACTCCATGTGTCATTGGCCTGCAAGCCAAGAGCCAGCCAGGGCTCATCTGAAGACTCAACTGGGAAAGATTGACTTCTGAGCTCACAAGGTTGTGGGCCTCACTCATTTTCTTGGTTTGCCACAGGCTGCTGACTGAAGGTCTTCCTGGTGGTCTCTGTAGCACTACAGAGGGAAGCTCACACAGGCAATTGCCTTCCATCAGAGTGAGTAAGCAAAGGAGAAAGAGAGGGTGTGCAAAATGTCTCTTTATAACCCAACCCCAGAAATAACACTCTTCCCACGACCCCCGCCATATTCTAATTGTCACTAGTGGGTCACCAGGTCTAGCTAACACTTGAGGGAAGGAGATTACAAAACACATGACAACCAAGAAAAGGAGATCTCTGGGGGCCATTTTAGGGACTGCCTACCACCACATCACATTTAACCACTGATTCCCTGACTCCCTGTAGTAGACAAAAACTGAAATGACCCCAATGACTTTGGCCAGTATAACATCCTCCCCTTTGAGTATGGATACAATGTGATGAGATACCAGTCTCATGAATATGTTCCGTGAGAGATTTGAATATAAGGAGGGAGATTATCTGTGTGGAGCTGCATGAATCACATGAGCCCTTTAAAAACAGAGAATTTTCTCCATTAGGTGAGGGAAGAAAAACACACAGAGAGTACAAGGTTGGGACAGACTTAAAGCACAGGTGATTATTGATGTTGACTTTGAAGATGAAGGGGTCATATAGAAAGGGACGGAGAATAAGGAGCCCAGGCTCACAGCCAGCAAGAGAGCAGGGATCTCAATCTTCTTGCCACAAGGAAATGAATTCCTCTAATATCAAGAATGTGCTTTGAAGCAGCTATTCTCCAGAGCCTCCCAGTGAGAACTTACCTCAGCCAACATTTTGACTTCAACCTTGAGATCCCCACAGCAGAGAACCCACTCGCGTTGTGCCAGACTTTGGACTTGCAGACTGTGAGATGATAAATGGATGTTGCTTTAAGCCATTTAGTTTGGGGTAATTTATAATGCAGAAAAAGCAATTAATCTATACATGTAACCAACATTAGTGTTCTGTGGCAAGTTCCCCCTAAAGATTCTTGAGTGTTAGGGTAATCTTATACAAACATAAGCATCTATGTAGTGGATTCTTCCTTTTGGATGTTTTTAACAGTATTACTGTTACACACACACACACGAATATATATGAGTGCATATATATGATAATATACTAATACTATTAATTATATAAATATATATATTTAATTATTTTTTACTTACCTCCAGGAACTGCTTGTTCATTTACAGATTGGATCTTCCCCCAAGTTCACAGCCATTAATCTAAATTAGTATTCCTCTAAGTTCTGTGGGTGGTTGAGAGCAAGGTCAAAATATTTTCACGATCATACACAGACTTTCGTTGCATTCTTCACTCTCACGCTGTCACAAGTGGAGATTTCCAAAAACTACATAAGCTGTGTAATCGCCACAGACCGAACGTAGAAGCAGCCGTGACCATCCAGGTGTCTTCTAGTTAGTCAGGCACAAAAGAGGTTTTCAAAATGAAAACAATGCCACTCTGCTTGCTGTTATTTTTCATCTTGAAAGACATAATTCTTTGCTATAAAATTATTTGTATCTTAGTAATATTTACTATCAGTATTTGTGTAGTGGATTTAATATTATTTTTAAATAATTCACTATTATAATTACCTTTTTCAATTTAATTTTTTATCTTTTTATTTCTTTAATGCTTATTTATTTTTGAGAGAGAGACAGATAGACAGGCAGAATGCAAGCGGGAGAGGGGCAGAGAGAGAGGGAGACACAGAGTCCAAAGCAGGCTCCAGGCTCCGGGCTCCAAGCTGTCAACACAGAGCCTGACACGGGGCTCAAGCTCACAGACCATGATGACATCATGACCTGAGCAGAAGTCAGACGCTTAATTCACTGAGCCACCCAGGTGCTCTTAACTTAAAATGTTTAATGAATTCATACATAATGATTTTCATGTTTCCTCAATATTAATAGTTTATATGGCAAATATCGTTAGGTATAAACCATTTAAATGAAAGTTCCCTGGCTTTTCCATGATTTTTAAAAGGGTAAAGTAATTCTGAGACAAACAGTAAGAACTCCTAACCTATACATTTCCTTTTCGTAGGCACTTTGATACTTCACTGCGGATGAACCACATTTTATACTGGAGTAAATGTTGATTTTGTGGCAGTAAACTCCTACACCCTTTTGTCTCAAAATATTCTATCAAAAGGTAGAACCTGAAATATACATGCCTTCGATCCAGCAGCCCCATTTCTGGGAAACTAGTCCAGGGTAAGCGGAGGAAAGAGGAAGGAAAATGTAGTAGCTTAGTAATCGGCTTATCCTCCAGGTAACAAAGACACCCAAAAGATCAGTGCATTAACACGTGACAGGTTTACGTTGCATTCACGCAGTGTGTCCACAAAGAGACAGAGGGGATTTAGGTCCAAGAGGGCCAAGAAAAAAAAATTTTTTTTTAAAAAAACTGTTCTAGGTATTAGACTATTTATAAATGTACGGGGTCAATTGTGCAAAATATAAGACACTAGCACTAACACTAACAATACTCAAATACACCACATTAGCGTCGTGATAAAAACTAGATCACTTTATGTGGAAATGATTAGAAAGAAGTCATAGAAACATTTTTAGGGATTGCTTTTAAGGCAGTTTAAGGTGGAAGTCTATTACTGTCAATTGTTTATTCTCTTATTTCGTCAACCTAAATATCTTCTCTTTCTCTTTGCATATAATTCTGCAAGATGTACCCATACTTGTCTTTTCTATCAGTTAAATTTTAAGAGAAATATATTTTAGACAGAAGGCTTTGGATGATGCTCAAAATAACATTTCTGTGAAGTTTCTTTGACAAATAATTAAATTTGAAGTGTGTATTTAAGTTTCAGGTGGGCAATTGCTGCCTAGTAGATTTTTTAAGCCAATAAAGCACAAGCAAGTTGTACAGATGACAGATCTAAAAGTTCATAACTTTTTTCATCTAGCAGTCTATCACAGAGAAAAGGAAAAGCGGTTGACATATTTTTGGACAGTGATAAGATTTTCAGAACATGAGATTTTCAATTAGTTTTCAAACTAACATTCCACTTTTAAAGGTGAAGAAAGATATCAACGAGGTTTTTCCTGAGGCTTTGAGTATATGAATTAGATGCTCAAATCTGAGTAATCCACCAGCCACACTTACATAAATCAAAAATATATAGGGGCGCCTGGGTGGCTCCGTCGGTTAAGCGTCCGACTTCAGCTCAGGTCACGATCTCGCGGTCTGTGAGTTCGAGCCCCGCGTCGGGCTCTGGGCTGATGGCTCGGAGCCTGGAGCCTGTTTCCGATTCTGTGTCTCCCTCTCTCTCTGCCCCTCCCCTGTTCATGCTCTGTCTCTCTCTGTCCCAAAAATAAATAAACATTAAAATATATATATATATATATATAACCCCCAAATAATGCTAGATTTCCAAATCAACTTTTATATCAAATTACTCTTACGACGGAAGATTATCCCTTTCTCCATTGCTGGGGAAATGGGGAATTGCTGCTCAAGGAATATAAAGTTTCAGTTATGTAAGATGAGTAACTTCTGAATACCTGGCGTACAACATTACGCGGATAGGTAACAACACAGCACTTCACACTTAAAATTTTGTTGAGGGTAGATCTCATGTTCATCTCACTACTGTAAAATTTAAAAAAAAATCAAAGCTACAGAAAAACTTCTTCTTTTTTCTGTAAAGCAACCGAAGCATTTCATTTGAGTCTTAGGGACTGTAATCCAGAAGATACAGAATTAACCAAAATGGAAAGTGAGTTCTGAACTGTGAGCGGAAAGTACAGGCTTCTAAAGGTGAAATCCACAAGGTTACATAAATTGTTTTGGAAGAATTATGATGGGTGCTAGCAGAATTTAAGCATCTGATACACCATTGGCTACAGAGAAACTATTTTAAACATACAAGAACTTGCAGAATTCTACACCCAGGAGTCCTCCTTGAGGAGTCTACCAGATCAGGAGCTTCGTCCAGCAAGGATGTAGTAAAGAAACTTCAGCAAAGGCCTAATGGTGAGCAATTTAATATATCTGTACCCAAGATTAAAACAAAGTGGCATAGTGGTGGAAAACTAGCATACCGAGGTAGCACGTTGTGACAAAGTAGTAAAAACAGAACCAAAAATGAGAGAAGGAAGAGAGAGGAAATCAAAATATGATTGATACCTGATTGTTGTACAAGAAATACTGTTAAAGGGTATCATTAAATACTGTTAACCTGGGTGCTGAAATAGTAAAATAGTAAAAAAAAAAAAAAAAATAGTAAAAAGTAAAATAGTAAAAAGGGAAACATAGCAAATGTAACAGAAGACATGTCTACTGACACTAACTCTTTTGGGGTTCCTAGACCCAATTCCAATATGGGGAAAAGGTGTCTCCCCACACACACACCAAGCGATTCTTGGACACCAGCATGACGTCTGAGAATTAAACCCAATTCTGACGCCATCTTTCCAGAGCATCAGATTCCACAGGTTAAGGGTTCAGTCCCACAAGACTGTGCCCCTCCCCATGCCACCCCAGCTTCAGACACCAGGCCCAAGCCCCTGGCTCTCACCGGTGCTTCTGACCCACTGGCTGAGGTCAGACTGAGGGTTCCGGCTGCCTCTTCCTCAGATACGTTTAATTTGCTAGAGTGGCTCACAGAAGTCAGGAAAACATTTGCTTACATTTACCAGTTTATTAAGAAATATGATAAAGGATATGAATCAATAGGCAGATGAAGAGATACATAGGGAGAGGTATAGGGAAAGGGCAAAGAGCTTTCATGACCACACCAGGGTGCACTCTATCCAGATTCCACACGTTCACCAACGCTGAACCTCTTTTCGAGGGTCCTTCTGGGTTTTTATGAAGGCTTCAGCGCATAGTGATGATTGACTAAATCCTTGGCCATTGGCTGATTCAATCCCCAGACTCTCTCCCCTTCCTAGAGGTCACGGGTTGGGGCTGTAAGTCCCAACCCTGTAATCACATGGTTGGTCCTCCTGGCAACCAGTCCCTGTTCTTGGGTGGGGTCCAACTGTCAGCTTCATTAGAAAGGAGACACCCAGGTGATTTTTATGGCACTGAAGCCTTTCAGGAACTATGAATAAAGACCCAATGTATCCGACAAATATGTTTTGATCATAAGAATGACCCCTAATATATATTTCTTATAAATCATTATATCACAACATACAGTCATAAAATACAATGACACAGTTGAGATCATATATAGACATCATATAAATAAATATAAAGGGGGTTAATTCATCTATTAAAAGAAAAAAATGTTCAATTTTGCTTAAAAAAGAAGACCCAACTATGCATGCTATATGCAAGAGACACACCTAAAACAAAATAGTTTAGAAGGAGGTACAAAAGGCCATTATCTTACTCAACAGGGAAACAGAAGAGGCACTTCCACTAAGTTCGAAAACAAGGCAAGAGTGCTCATTATCGCTACTACTATTCGACATTTTGCTGAAGATATTAACCATCACAGACAAGAGAAATCCATTAGAAGCATAAGAATCAACAATAGAGAAATAAAACTACTTCTCTTTACTGTTTCAGAGTTAAACCTCAAGAGAAGACAACTCTAGAGAAGAAAAGATCAAACTAAATAAAAAAGAAGTTAATAAGGTAACGGTTTAGAAAAGTTAACATAATAGAAACTGCTAGAATTCATAGGTACAAAAATAAATGGTTAGGAGATGTAAGAGTAGAGTTAACCCCATTTACAAAATCAAAAGGGAATATCAAAGTTAAGAAGAAATTTGCAAAATACACACAGTAAAACCTTGGATTGCAAGTAACTTGTTCTGCAACTGTCCCACAAGATAAGCAAACATTTCTGGTCAATTTTAACTTGATAAACGAGCAATGTCTTGCAATATGACTCATACGTGATGCCGAACATCACACGATCACAACTGACCCAAAGGTTCTTCTCACGCACCCATGCACGCGCATGAGTGTGCTGTGGGGTTGTGGATGATCACCTCCCACGCTTGGGTGCTCAGTCTCAGGCTGCAGTATTGGGCAGAAATCAGTGATTTCTCAGAACATTGGAAGCTGTACACCACTGGCTCTAGTGTACTTTTTGCCACTTCCAAGCACCTATGGGCAATCCTTTGCTTTTCCATACGAGAGTAAGCCCAGGAACGCTTTGCTTCATTCTAGGTCAGGCTGCCTGCTGCCTACATATATGGGCCCTTTCCTCTGCTGCCTTATTGGCAGCAGGGCGTATGACGAGAGTTTATTAATACTGTACCATAGTCAACGTCCATCTGTGGGAGCATCTACAGTGGCCCCCGTGCAGAAAAGGAAACCATGGACAAGTACGAACGAGTATACGAGTGGCTGAATTGCAAGATTTTATAAGAAGTCTAACTTCTGCATTGCCTCTGCAGAGGAGGAGGAGAAGAAGGCAGAGGAACCCCTTACTTTAAATGAAATGAGGGAGCTGTGTAAAACGTGGGAAACAGCATAAAATTTTGCAGAAAAGTACCACCTGAATAGGGCGAAGTTGGTGCGAGGGATGAATCTGTTTAACGAGAATGGAATGTCACGTTTCCGCGAAATCCTCAAGAGGAGGCCAAAGTGTCGTTGGATAGGTTCTTTGTTAAAGTTGCACAAAAAGAAAAAGATTCCACTGAGCCAAGAGCAAGCAGTGATTCCGTTAGTGATAGTGAAAGTCGTCCTACACAGTAGCGCTCCTCTCTTGTCTCTCACACCAGCCGTGAAGGTTTTCAAAGGTAAGTGCAGGTTAAGTTGTTGATTTTTCTTTATATTTTCTTTTTTCTTTATTATTTTGTACTATATTACAGTATTATAATCATTTTTATATGAATATTTTTGGGTTGTGGAGTGAATCATCTGAGTTTCCATTATTTTTCATGGAGAAATTTGCTTTGATATACAAGTGCTTTGGATTACAAGCATGTTTCCTGAACAAATTATGCTCACAAAGCAAGGTTTTCATGTGTAAGGAAAACTCTGACGTGTATGAACAAGCATAAAAGTTGATTTTAGAAAAGTGTGGGTAGCTCTTGGATTGGATGTTTCAACATAATAAAGGCGTTAGTATTTTCTACATTTCACACAGTTCTGCTGAAACTACTGCCATTTGACGGGGCGCCTGACTGGGTCAGTCAGTGGTGCATGTGACTCTTGATCTAGGGTCGTGAGTTTGAACCCCACATTGGGTATAGAAATTACTTAAAAATAATTTACATGTATTAATTTAATTAAATGTAATTAATTAATTTATTTTAATCTAATTCATCTTTAATTAATTGTAATGTATTTCTTTAAAAAATACTGTCACTTGACAAATAATTATTACAGGCAAGAGCGGATGCTAACATTAGGAAGAGCTCAAGTATTATGAGAGTCGCGATATTTACATAGTCTCAAAGTATTGCCTCGCAGATCTTCACTAATTAGAAAGAGAAAACAATTTTGTTACAGTGGTTGAACTTGATAGACACCACCAGCTGATAAAAGGTAATCAGTAATAAGACAGTGACATCGTGTTCTCCCTATATCATACCCTGAAAGGGTACACATCACTCTGTGGCATTCATGTCACAATGCATAATCTGGATTTAATTACAAAAAAGATTCAGACGACTAGGAATTTAGAGACATCCTACAATGAACCAATACTCTACAAACACGTCAGAATGGTGAAAGACAAAAAAACAAAAGAATAGTTGACTTTGAGAGACACTAAGGAGACAGGACCAGGAAGTTCAAGGCAGGATCCACGATAAGAATCTGGACCAGTGAGGGGCGCCTGGGTGGCTCAGTCAGTTAAGCGTCCGACTTCAGCACAGGTCATGATCTCAGTCCGTGGGTTCGAGACTTTTGTTGGGCTCTGTGCCGACAGCTCAGAGCCCGGAGCTGCTTGGGATTCTGTGTCTCCCTCTCTCTCTGCCCCTCCCCTGCTCATGCTCTGTCTCTCTCTCTCCTTCAGAAATAAAAAACATTAAAAGAAAAAAAGAAAAAAAAAAAAAGAACCTGACTAGTGAATGGATGTAAGCGGATCAATGGTTCAAATTTAAATAAAGCCTACAGATGAACTAGAAGCACTGGTATGAGTGTTAATGTCCCAGTTTTAGTAACTGTCCAAAGGTTAGGTAAGGTTTTAACATTCGGGAAATTTTCACATTTGGGAAACTTTCACATTTGGGAAAACTGGGCGAAGGGTATAGGGAAAGTCTTTATAACTTTTTTGTAAGTGTGAAATCATTTCAAAATAAAGTTTGAAAATGGCCTTATTTCGAAAAAAAAACGCACGATGAGGCTACAACAAATACATTTGGAGCTGGAGTAAGGAGTAAGCAGAACAATGAAATGGATACAAACACCAACGGAAATTGAGGATATGAGGAGAATGCTATTCAAATCAGTGGGGCAATGATTATCTCATGTGTTTAGAAAATGCACTTGCTGTTTAGAAAGGACAAAAAGGGGCGCCTGGGTGGCGCAGTCGGTTAAGCGTCCGACTTCAGCCAGGTCACGATCTCGCGGTCTGTGAGTTCGAGCCCCGCGTCAGGCTCTGGGCTGATGGCTCGGAGCCTGGAGCCTGTTTCCGATTCTGTGTCTCCCTCTCTCTCTGCCCCTCCCCCGTTCATGCTCTGTCTCTCTCTGTCCCAAAAATAAATAAAAAAACGTTGAAAAAAAAATTTTAGAAAGGACAAAAAAAGATTGGTTACTGCAGGACTTAAACATAAAAAATCAACTACAATTACAAAAAGTATTCATAAATGTGAAGCGGAGGGCCTTTCAGAGCAGGACAGAAAATTAAACACAAAACCAGCAAATATGGAAAAAAATCAGAGGAAATGAAAGACTACAAGAAAAAAAATATATTAGCAGCCCGATAGGAGATAAAAATATGACGACAGGCTATGCATAGGTAGATCATAGAAGAATTCAATGGCAAATCAAATCACGAAATGAGGTCCAAATTCACTCAGAGTTAATAAATGAAAATAGTATCAAGACACTGCTTTTAGGAATCGAACAGGCCGAGATTAAAAAAAGCTGATAAATCACAGCATGTTTGAGGTGCTGGCATCCTTCGTATGGCTGATTAATTTGTCAACGGGGTGACCATTTTGGAGGACAACTTAACATCATCTAGCAGAATTTTAACAGCACATACTCTTTCTCTCAACAATTTCCCTGCCAGGAACTTACTTGTCCACTCTCGACAGTAACCCTATGGGTGTTTATTTCCTGAGAGCAGAAATTCTGAGCAGACGGATTCTGTTTATTCCCTGCCAAGGTCCTAGAAGAGCCCGGCACGTCCTTTTGATGAATGAATGAATCGGTCCATTGTAGCATTTGCTTGTCTAGCAAAAGCTAACAACAATTGTTGAATAAATCATCTATGATACTTCGTATAACATCATGCAGAGGTTTCCTTTTATACTTTAATGAGAAAGATCTGTATGGCTGATCTCCTGGATCTTCAAGTTAAAGGCAGAGAAGTTTATTAAGTATTTATTGAAAAAGCTTTACTCAAGAGTGTGCCATCAATAACATCTTCTTCTTCTTATTGTTCCTTCAACTTATAATGTAGGCTGTCTTCTCCAATCTTTGATTAAAAACTCAAACAGGTCTTCAGAACTACTCCACTCACAGATAATGAAAAGGCCCCGGGTCATTCGCAGACAAACCTCACTGTTGTTTCTGAGTTAAAATCCCCACTCCAAAGTGCTACGGAGCCAATTCCCCAATTTTTCCATCTGCAGCTCCGTCTCTCTTCTGTCTGCAGTTGGATGGGAGAGATGCGGCCGACGGGGAAGAGCCAACACCCTTCCCCTCGCCAGAACTGCAAAGCCTGCCCATTTTCCTTTCCTCCTCAGTCCCCTACAGGGCCAGTGCCTTCTTTGCAGGAGCGGCCAGAAAGGAAAGAGGAGGGGTGAGGGGCGAGGGGCAGACGCAGGTACACGCCTAGGAAGTGCCTGAACAGGGCAGATGCCCCTTCTCTCTTGTCTTCTTGGAGGCTCTCTTGTGCTGGCCTGGACAAGGTCAGGACCAGCTCCGCTCGGGCTCTCCTCCTGCCCAGGCAGTGGGTCCACCCCTGGGAAAGCACTTCTCCTGAAACTTCCTCCATTCCCCACCCCCACTCGGGCGTCCTGTTTGTCAGAGAAAAGAGACCAATGAGCCCTCTCATTGAATTCAATCTTCATATCCAGGTAAAGCACAAGGAATGAAGAAATGTATTTGGGGCATTTCAAACCATCTGACATTAAAAGTGTGATAGAAGACACGCTGCGTGCTGCTGAAAGGAAGTCTTATTTAGGTAACTTCCTTTTAAGCTATTTTTCTTCTTTCAGGCTCAGTCAGGTTAAAACAATTGTTAAATATCATGCGTGCTTAGACATGGTTGTAATACAGGCATTTGGTGCAAAAATCCACGCAATAATTAAAAAAATGGGAGAAACGCCGTACTTTAGCTATCTATTTACATTAATTCTAAAATACAGGTTTTGCTTTTTAAATTAATAATGATAAGCACCATGCCTTACATAGCTTTATATTCTTCTATATGGTATTTTGATGAGGGTTTTATAAAAATAAACACAAGCACACTTCATAATGCCAAACATTGAAATCTGAAACTATGTCTAGTGGATATAGCTACAGACAGAAGTGTGGGATGGTATATGTTAAAAAAAAAAACTATTTTCAGCAATGCTGCAATAACAAACAAAAAAATAGGTCTGAAACTATTCCTTCTTCTGGAGGATCTCAGCCTAGACTTCACTCTGATAGACTGCTTATGTCCACCTGGGATGAATGTGTAAGACCGTGTAGAACTTTAAAATTTACTTACATTTACGTTTTTCTTTCATTCATAAAATATTCTTAAAACTAAGGGACAGATTCAATTCATTAATAAAAGGATTCACTGAATTTAATAGTATAAAAATACATAAATACTAAAAGTAAAATACTTAGCAAAGGAGTCAAAACAGAAAGCAAAGTTAAACAATTGACAGGTATTTTTAAAATGCACTTTTAAAATTATTTCTTTAACTTCCAAAATTTATGCAATGAGTATCTATTACTTTGTTCTAAGGATAATATTGTTTCCAAGAGTTATTTGGTAGCTAATATATAAGGAATAATGAAGTGGCACAAGACAGATACCCATGCACCTCAAAGAAAAATATTACTAGGTAAAAACAGAAAATTCATTGCAAAGTACTTTTCTCATATTATGTTGATTTCACACTAGCTTTTAATTTTTTTAAGCAATCTCTGCACCCGAAGTGGGGCTCGAATTTACAACCCCGAAATCAAGTCACATGCTCTACCAACTGCGTCAGCCAGGTGCCCCTAAAGCTAGGTTTTCATTTTAATAGACTCTAGTGTTCTAGGATAACTTTTTTTTTAAACATTTTTATTTATTTTTGAGAGACAGAGAGAGACAGAACATGAGCAGGAGAGGGGCAGAGAGAGAGGGAGACACAGAATCCAAAGCAGGCTCCAGGCTCCGAGCTGTCGGCACAGAGCCCAACATGGGGTTCGAACCCACAGACTGTGAGATCATGACCTGAGCTGAAGTCAGATGCTCCATCAACTGAGCCACCCAGGGGCCCCTTTTAAAAAAATTTTTTTTTAATGTTTATTTATTTTTGAGAGAGAGAGAGAGAGAGGGAGACAGAGCCTGAGCTGGGGAGGGGCAGAGAGAGAGAGGGGGAGACACAGAATCCCAAGCAGGCTCCAGACTCTGAGCCATCAGCACAGAGCCCAACGCCGGGCTCAAACCCACAAACCAGGAGATCATGACCTGAGCCAAGTCGGATGCTCAACCAACTGAGCCACCCAGGTGCTCCAATAGGCTCTAGTATTCTAATGTGAAATGTGCCTCTTACATAAATGTAATGTAGAGCTCCTATTTCTAGCAATGTGTCTGTCAGGTGGCATATCCAGAAAATCCTGTCCCCAAACAATGGATGTATTCAAACATGATTTTAACAGCAGAGCAAAGGAAGTAGAAGAAGTTATCATGGAACGCCTGGGTGGTTCAGTCGGTTAAGTGTCCGACTTCTGCTCAGGTCATGATCTCGCGGTTCATGAGTTCGAGCCCTGCGTCAGGCTCTGTGCTGACAGTTCAGAGCCTGGAGCCTGCTGGATTCTGTGTCTCCCTCTCTCTCTCTGCCCTTTCCCTGCTCATGCTCTGTCTCTCTCTCTCTCTGTCTCTCTCTCTCTCTCTCTCTGTCTCTCTCTGTCTCTCTCTCTCTCTCTCTCTCTCAAAAATAAACATTAAAAAAAAAAAATAAAGGCCCATTGTTCTTTAAGTTAAGGAAGAAAGAAAGAAAGAAAGAGAGAAAGGAACTATCATGTGCCAAAAATGCATAGGAATTAGAAACAAGTGGAAACTTGAGGGTGATATTACTGCAGCCATTCTGTGACATCATAATTAAAAGTCTAGAACTCAGGAACTCAGTTGCCCCAGAATGTAGGTAACATATTTTTGGACATCCAAAATGAGGGCTTGGAACTGGAACCCCACAAAAATTGGTCTCTTTAAGAACTGTACCCTCAGTGAAAGGATGGGTTGTAGAAAGAAAAAGAAGTCAACCTTCCAGAAAGGGAGATAAGACATTTTTTTTCCCCTAGGGAGAAAAACAAAATAGAGTCTTCTGTGAGACTTCCTTGCCACATGCACTCTCTCACATCAATTTCAACACCTGATGCAGGTTGCAACACCCCTGGGGCTTAAAGAGCCAGACATGCCTCCTGGAGAAACATATTCAAACGTGGCCATAAGGGGTTCCCATTGGTAAAACTCCACTGAACACAAGATCACAACAACAACAACAACAACAACAACAACAACAAATTATAAAAGCAAAATTCAATAAGCCATTAAGGAGGATCAGTAGAAACAATAAAGAAGAGAATCAGATATCCCCCTACCAACACTTCAGATGAAGTTTTGAGTTTCACATCTGGAGTATATATGGAAAATGCTTTCAAAAATAAAAATGAAAAATGTTTAAAAGTTACTATCTTGGGCACTGGGTGGCTCAGTCGGTTAAGTGTCTGACTCTTGATTTCAGCTCAGGTCATGATCTCATGGTTCATGAGTTCGAGCCCCATGTCAGGCTCTGTGCTGATAGCGTGGAGCCTGCTTGGGATTCTCTGTCTCCCTCTCTCCCTGCCCCAGCCCTGCTCTCTCTGTCTCTCTCTCTCTGTCTCTCTCTCTCTCTCAAAAATAAATAAATAAACATTAAAAAAATATTATCTTAGTGGAGTTGTGAAAAAGTGAGCAAATGTTTGCTATGACATGTAAGTCATTCCAGCATCAACTCAAAGGATGAGAGTCCAAAGTCTTGTCTGATTATCATCAAAGGTAGGGATGCCTTGGTTCAGTCCATAGGGTGTGTGATTCTTGATCTTGGGGTTGTAAGTTCGAGGCCAACCTTGGGCATGGAGCCTACTTAAAAATAGACAAACAAACAAATAAATAAATAACTATCATCTGAATCAGGTATGGGTGAGACCCCACATATTATTCATCCTGAGGCAAAACTACTATCTAGCTGTGAACCTATGAAAACAGACAAGTTATGTGCTTCCAAAACACCATGGTGGGAATGTCTATTCCACTCCATTATAAAATTCCCACTCCAAAAGAGAGATGGAGGAAAGAAGGAAGGCGCTGTGGGTACTAAGCAAGTCCAGAATCTACCAAGGCAATCTCCATTAGATCTTAAGTCTCCAGAATAAACCTCACTGGTTCAGGGCTGTGCCTCCTGGGGTACAGCCACTACCTCCGGACTCTGCACAGGCTCAGTCTCTTCAGCTCAGCAAGGTGTCTCCCCGTGTCTCTCAGTGAGGACCTTGCCACTGAGGCAAGCCCAAAACCAGAGAGCCTTTGAAACCAAGGAGGAACCAGCCCTCCCCACGCCCGAGTGTCCGCAAACTAACTTTAGGTACTACTCTTCATTCTCTGGAGGAGTACCGCGTTTCACAACCAAGTAGATACGTCCAGTCTCGTAGAATCCAAGGAGTCCAACAGCCTGCCTTCATTTGCTCCCACTTGCTCTGACCCTTTAATTCAAAGGGCCCTTGTCTCTGCTCCCATAATCTCCCCTCTATTTCTGGTTTCTGCTACCACAACACTGAAAGTACCCATTATCAGCACTGCTGTTCAGGACTGCTCTTAAGATCCTAAGAAGGAAAAGTAGGGGGAAAAGGAAGTAGAAGTAGGACAAATGAATCTGGAGTAACAAATCTTCATTATCTGCAGATGTGTGACTATAAAACGACATAAAAATGCAAGAATTTCTAAAACTAATTAATAAGATAATTGAGCAAAGTTGTTGTTTAAAAGATAAATATGCTAAAAGTAATAGCAGATTCATGACCTGGAAGAAAATTTAGAAAAGCATAAAAACAATTTAATTTTTTAGAACAAATATAAAAATAATTTTTAAATGCCACTTACCACAGCAATAAAATATAAAATAACTAGGAATAAACATAACAAAACGTTTGCATACATTTTGTGGAGATAAGTCAGACATTTGAAAAGTACTAAATTGAAAGACTGCCGTCTGCATAGATTGGAATGCTAACATTTGTCAAGATATCAGCCAAGCACAAATCGTTTCATCATTATAATCAACTTCTAAAAAAAATAGGAGGATATGGATGATATTTTATGGCCTTTAGATAGGAAGTGAGTTTTTAAAGAAGACACAGGCAAAATATAACAATAATAGTAAAATTAAAAACATCTTTGCCTAGGCACAGCTGGATGGCTCAGTCGGTTGAGCGTCCGATTTGGGCTTAGGTCATAATCTCACTGTTGGTGGGTTCGAGCCCTGCGGTCGCGCTGGGCTCTGTGCTGACAGCTCAGAGCCTGGAGCCTGCTTCAGATTCTGTGTCTCCCTCTCTCCCTCCCCCTCCCCTGCTTGTGCTCTCTCTCTCTCCTCTCTCTCTCTCTCTCCTCTCAAAAATGAATAAACGTTAAAAATGTTTTAAAAAGATATTTACCTAAAAGACAGCCTTTAAAAATGTAAAAACGTAGCCAGCACACGGGGCGCCAGGTCCTCCAAATAGACCAGGTTCGGCCACTCTCCGCTGACAAAATCCAAGGGCAGAGACACGGGAGGTGGTGGAACATGAAAGGAATTTATTTCCGAGAGGCTGACACCAACACCGGGAAGACAGGGGACTAGGGTCTCAAAGACCGTCTCCCAAGTGCTGAAATTACTTGCAGGTTGTATAAGGAACATGTGGGGCGAAGGTGGGTGGGTACCCGCAGGCAGGCAGGGAAGGTCAAATCCATCATTAGGTTGGAGTCTGTCACTGGGCGGGCCTGGCCAGCTCGGGTAGTTTTGGTTCCCAGCAGGGGATGCTTTGCCCTCAGGGTCTTCTGCCTGAGCTCTGAGACCAGTGGGAAGGAACCCAACTAGGAAGTTCGAGGTCAAAATGGAGGCAGCCAAAGTCCCCTTTCAAAAAGGGAACTTTCAGATGAAGATATTTGTAATGCTTACCTCAACAACAACAAAAATTCTTTCTCAAAATAATAAAGACCTCCTAAAAATAAAACAGTAAACAATGAATCTAATAGAAAAAACAATAGACAAAATAGGTCATCAGGCAGTTCACAGAGAGGAAATCCAAATGACTGTTAAACATTTGGAAAAGTTGTTCCGTAACCAAATCATAACTAGAGAAAATTATAATTTAATGATAAAGAGATCAGCAAAGATCAAGTCCAAGATACCATGTGTTAGTGAGGATGTAAGTATTCAGATCTCTGCGTCCACTATTAGGAACTTATTTGGTAGGTGATCTTTGAGGGCCAGTTTGACAATATCTAGAAATTTCAAAATGCTCCTACACGTTAACTCGGTCACATGATCAAGTGACATTTACAAATGCTCATAACAGCTTTGGTTGTCTTCGGAAAATACTAGAAACAGTATTAATGCTCATCAGCAGGTGAATAGGTAATAAAATGTGATATATTCTTGCAAAATAATAACGTACACTATAAGTTAATACATTACAGACACATGCACTCACGCTAATAAATACAATTTGAGAGGAAAAGAGGATCCAATGCAGAAAAATCCTTTATAAAGCTTTAAAATATGCAGAAAAATAAATGTATATGTGAAATACTAACACTCAATCTAGGAACTGATTATCTGTAAGGAGACAGAAGACCTACACCTGTTCCTTAATGTTTAATTCTGAAATTGGACCTGAATATATATAACTGCAATTCAACATAAGTAAAGATAATGCAACCTACATAAAATTAAAATGTAACAGGCTTTTTCCACTTCCTTCTAAATATTTAGAATATATGGAGGAACTTAAACTTATTTGAAAGAGATAACCTTGCGTTGTCACTTTATCTTCAGATATAAAAATGAAACATTATAGAAGTTCACCAGAATTTTAATCATTATTATTATTTTCTTCTAATAGAAGGCATGACCTCTCATGTTTTTTCCACAGATTTGCAGTTATCAAAATAGGAAAGTGACTTCACTGTGAATACTATTGAACATGACCGATTTCAGGCTCTACTGTAGTTTCCTGGAAAGTAAATAAAATGCACCATGATTTTCACAATTGCAAAATGAGAATTATACATTCCTGGAAGCCAATACATGATTACAAATTAAAGCCAATTTGATATGCAAAATAATATAATAGGGATTATTTTTATAAATTTATATTAACATGTATAAATTATACAAATACTAATTATTTACACACTGGCTAAATTTGCAGTTTAAAGTAACATGAGAGAAAACCTGGAAGATATTAATTAAATGACATAATATTTGACTGAAAGTCCACTTATGAATTTTCAACTATACATGGTAAATAGAAAGCTGTTGCTTTAAAATAAAAAAAAAACACCAAAAATGATGAAATGTATTCCTAGTTAGTGATTCAGCAATACATTTGATAGTATGCAAATTAGTAAATCACTGACCTTATTTTGAAGTGTATACACGACATTTTCTTAGGTTAGTAGAGACAGATGAGAATCGCCTTTCAGTATAGGTTGTTATAACTTGTTATGAATTTACTGTTACAGTCTATTTCTTTAAATGTTTTTATTTATTTTTGAAGTGGAGAGAGAGACAGAGCATGAGCGGGGGAGGGGCAGAGAGAGAGGGAGACACAGAATCCTAAGCAGGCTCCAGGCTCCGAGCTGTCAGCACAGAGCCCGATGAGGGGCTTGAACTCATGAGCTGTGAGATCATGACCTGAGCCCAAGTCTGACGCTTCACCGACTGAGCCACCCAGGTGCCCCGGTTACAGTCTATTTTATTACTACAGTTTATTCTGAGTCTCAAATAATTTTGAAAATATTTGAATAATTTTGATAATATATCTTTACTTTGGCTTCTGCAATGAAGTATTTATTATTCCAAACTTACCCATGTAACATTTACAATATGGTTTTTAAAACAGTTTATTAATTCAAGGTTTTTGAATTATTTTTAAAATACAGGCAGTCAAGGGGCGGCTCAGTCAGTTAAGCGCCTGACTCTTGGTTTCAGCTCAGGTCATAATCTCACGGTTCATGAGTTCGAGCCTCACATCATGCTCTGTGTTGACGGTATAGAGCCTGCTTGAGATCCTCTCTCTCCTCTCTATGCCTCTCTCCTGCTCTCTCTGTCTCTCTCTTTCTCTCTCTCTTTCTCTCTCTCTCTCTCTCTCTCACACACACACACACACACACACACACACATAATCTCTCTCTCTCTCTCTCTCTAAAATAAAGGGGAAAAAACATTTTAAAAAATCCCACACACAGGCAGTCAAAAAGACCTCTCCTGTTTCTGGACTACAGTCAAATACCCTAAAGTGATTTGCTGAAGTGTCTTCAGGTTATGAGGGGTAGCTGGGTATAATATTTTCTGTATAGTACTTTCTTTTCCTAAGAGCGTGGGGTGAGTACATTAATATTACTGAGGTTATATGCAGAACAAAGGAATTAAAACATGGAAATAAACTTTTTAATCATAAATAAGATGATCTATAATGAAAACCAAACAGTAATGAGTATTATCTATTAAAATTAGATAAAATTAGATAAAAGTTTTCACAAAGTAGAAACTTTAGGAAGCACAAGAAGTAGGTAACATAAAGAACCAAGACACTTTTTATATCATTTTATTAGCCCAGATTATGGAAAAAACATCCCATATAAAGTAATTAATAAGGCGAGCGAATTGATGTATATATATTAACTACTTGATTTACATTCATCTGTATCACTTCCTAACAATTACCCATGAAATGTTTAAAAAAAATGTAATGTTTATTTATTTTTGAGACAGAGAGACAGAGCATGAGCAGGGGAGGGGCAGAGAGAGAGAGAGGGAGACACAGAATCGGAAGAGGGTTCCAAGCTCCAAGCTATCAGCCCAGAGCCTGATGTGGGGCTCGAACTCACAAGCCATGAGATGCTGACCTGAGCTGAAGCCAGAGGCTTAACCGACTAAGCCACCTAGGTGCTCCGGCCATGAAACATTTTAAAAGCTTACCATTTATTATGTCAAAAACAAAACTTCGTTGTATTCTTCAATAAAACAGGAAACTTAAAAAATGTGAAAAATTAATTACTGTGCCACTTAGAGATTTTTTTAAATGATGATGAATGACCTCTAAGGCCAAAGGGGCAAGCCACATTTAATGATGAGACATTTCCTCTTAGAAATTATGGACTACCAGCAAAGCTGTGGTCAGAGAAGTATTCGAGAGTCAAAAATGAATTCATTTCTTGGTAAAAGTGAATTAAAATAAGTTAAGCATTTAAGTTATTACTACAACTAAAACCCAAAAGAAACATAAGGAATGAATTAGTAAAGATTAAAACAGAAAGTGGTAGAAAAAAATTTTTTTTCAGTAAAAACAATACAAAAGTCTAATGGCTATTTTTTTTAAATCAAGCAATAAGAGAGAACAGAAGACAACTAATCAAAAATTTTCCCATAAGAAATACAAACAAATTCACATGTTATAGTCAGATTTATATATACACATGTATTAAATATATATATAAATTAAGATCAGGAAGGTAAATTCGACAATGTACTTTTAAAAATTATCTGAACAAGTTAAAGTTTATTCTGGGAAGGCAGAGGTAGCTAAACATTTAACAATCTATCAATGCAATTCATCATAATAGCACATTAAATAGAAAAAAACTCATGAAAATAATCATAATAAAACCCCCATAAGAGGGAGGGAGATTACTTGCGAACACTCAACACACATTTATAAGAAGTTACAAAGTAAGAAACTAGGAAACTTCTTATGATGATAAGTGTATTCATTAAAAATCTATAGCCAAGACCAAAATTAATGGGAAAATGTTTGAAGCATTTATTTTAAAGTCAGGAACAAAACAAAGGTGACCTCTCTGGTAAATAGTATGAACATGAAAAGACAATAAAGACCTTCCTCCTGTACAATAAAATTTTTTAAATGATAAAATATTTGAGACCGGAAGGAAAAAACCATCGCTGGTAAGAGAAAACACATTCATTTAGGAGAGTATTAGAGGCAAAGGGAATCAATTGTACATTTCAACAATGCCAGCTGGCTATAAAGTGAATATGTAACAACTGGTAGCTTTTGAGGAATCAATTGTAACAATTAGAAAATTTGTTTAACGAAGTAAAATGGTCATCCCTAGAGCAACATGAAATAGAAGGTACCTGAGTGTAAATCTTAACAAATGATGTATGAAACTTCCATGGAAGACATTATGAAGCCGAAGGGTAAATACAGATGAATTTGACATCAAAGTTTGTGCGATTCCGTGTTCTTGGAATTCGACAATGTCTATTTAAAAAAATCACCCTGCATGTCTGAGCTAGTTTTTACGTAGTGATTTGCTGCTTGGATCACAACATTTAACTATGTTTGCTTTTAGAAAATCAAAGATGTGCTGAGATTGAAAAAAAGTGGTACTCCAGAGGCAACAGGTTAGATAAGATATTGTCCAGTTATATTTAATATAACAATTTATATGATGCAATTTAAGTGGCATGGCTAAAGGACTTGAAAAGCAGCCTGAAGACTCTGCAAAATGTTTTCTGCTGACCGGCAACCCCACTGGCACTAATTTCAGTTCTTTTAGACTCTATTCCAGCATATTTCCAGACCAGTCCGATATCTCTCCTGACGTTGGGTTTTTCTCCAGCATCCAAATAGTGAGTCCACAATTCTGTACTCCTTGTCTTATTTATTTATTTATTAGTTTGTTTATTTGTTTATTTATTTATTTAGCTTTGGTTTGCCTTTTTTTAAGTTTATTTATTTATTTTGAGAGAGAGAGAGAGAGAGAGAGAGAGAGCGCACAAGCAGGGGAAGGGGGATGGGGGGAGAGAGAAAGACAGAGAGAGAGAGGGACAATCCCAAGCCGGCTCTGCACTGTCAGTGCAGACCCCGATGTGGGGCTCAAACTCATGAACCATGAGATCATGACCTGGGCCAAAATCAAGAGTCAGATGCCTGAGTCAGTTAGACACCCATTTTTTTTTAAACAAAGCTCCAAAACCATAGATTTGTTTCCAGGGTTTACCTGTTGTGTGAGTGGCTACTTCCCTATGGGGCTTCACAAACTTCTCTCTGAAAAAACACTCCCTCCAAATTGAATCCTGCACTTAAAGAGCAAAACTTCACCCGTCTTAAGTACTTTAGGCTTTAGACATGATTTTCACAGAAAATGGATAGAGAGGTTTTAAGCATTGGTTTAAAAACACAGGGTTCAAAGGTGGCCAGTTTAATGGGGACAATACTTCAGATGGGTAATGTCACTCCAGATGAATAAGTATTTTTGGAGTGCTTCCTGGAGGAAAGAAATAAGAAATTCTTTGCCTCTGCTGAGTGTAATTTTCAAATACCTTACTTTAGAGTTACTATTGTTTTTTTTTTTTCATTTAATTATATAAATAAATAAATAAACATTTGTTCACATTTTATTGAAACCAAAGTGTGCTTATTTGTAAAATGATATTTGTCACAGGAAGAACTTGTGCACCGTATACATAACTGTGAGTCTATTATTTTTTTAAGTAAGCTTTTGCCCAAAAGGGGGTTTGAATTCACGATCTGGAGATTAAGAGTCACATGCTCTACTGACTGAGTTAGCCAGGTGTTCCAGAGCTGTGATATTTCTTTTTTTTTTTTTCTTTTTTTTCTAATTTAGGTTAGTTAACATAGAGTGTAGTATTGGTTTCAGGAGTAGAATTCAGTGATTCATCACATACAACACCCAGTGCTCATCACAAGTGCCCCCTCCTAAATGCCCATCACCCATCAGCCCATCCCCCACCCACCCCCCTCCATCAACCCTTAGTTCGTTCTCTATATTTAAGAGTCTCTTATGGTTTGCCTCCCTCTCTGTTTTTATCTTATTTTATTTTTCCTTCCCTTCCTCTATATGCATCCATTTTGTTTCTTAAATTCCACATATGAGTAAAATAATATGATACTTGTCTTTCTCTGACTGCCTTGCCATTTCCAACAACGTGGATGGGACTTTGAGTATATTATGCTAAGCGAAGTAAGTCAGCCAGAGCTGTGATAGTCTTAAGTCAAGAGTCAACTTGGACTAAAATAATTTATTACAGAATTAAAATATCTAAAGGAAAGTCAATCCCAATATTGCCATTCATATTCTTTCTTTTTCCCCTTCTGGATGATTAAGATATTTAGAGCACCGATTTCAGCTAACAGAAGCTTTGGAAGGGATGAAGGACAGATAAAATCCCATGAGGTTCCTTCACCAACAGGACTTGCTGAGATCTGGAAACCATTCCCCTAGGAGATCCTTCCCAAGAAAGTTGTTCCCCATCCGCTATTCCTGCTAGCTTTGGCAAAATTTCTCGTCCAAATGGAGAGAAAGAGGGTCTAGTTGACTGGCTAATCCTGAAAATTAAAAACAATAGAAACTGGTTTCAGACCTGTGATGTCCCCAGGTTTTAATAGTCGATGAAATGTTTTAATGAAAATCAGGAACCTTTTCATTGGGAATGGGGTTTCTACAGTTTTATATAGTGGCCATTCTATCAAAAACAAAAGTAATGATTTTAGACTAAAATCTAATGTAAATAGAAAGCAAAGTTTGTGTGCATATATATTTATCTGCATAGGTGAATACTAATGCAGCTCATTACACCAAGGCATCATGAACATTTAATGAAGCCAGGGGATTTTCAAATTCTTTCAAACCAATTTGGACATCTCTGTAAAGAACAGTCTTTATAGTTAGAGTGTTTTTCTTATTGTTTGTAGAAGAGAACAAATTCACTCTTCACCATTATGGCATCTAAATTTCTGAACAAACAGGTCCCTCAAACACTAACTCTTCCAAAAAATGTTCAAAATGGTGAATACTCAAAAGAGAGTTGGGATGATTGACTTTTGTACTTACAGAAAGGACTTGTTGAGATTCCTTTGACATCTTCCCCTGGTAGTGCCTTAATGTGCTTCCGCCCTAACTAATACACTGATGTCAACTTGTATAAGAGTTCATTAGCTTCAAATGCTCTTACTCAAAATTTACCAAATGATATAATGGCTTCACTAATTCTTTTTATGTTCAATTTTCCTAATCAGGTAATTATTAGTTTTTCAAATTGAAACATAATTGACATAGAACGTTGTATTCGTTTCAGGTGTACAACACGATTAAGTATTTGTATATATTGTGAAACGATCAGCGCAATAAGTCTAGTTAACATCCAGTACCATATACAGTTACAAAACTTTTTTACTTGTGATGACAACTTTTAAGATTTATTCTTGGCAATTTTCAAATATAGGATACGGCATTATTAACCATTGTCACCATTGTGCACATTACCTCGTCATGACTTATTTATTGTGTAACTGGAAGTTTATACCTCTTGACCCCCTTCATCCATTTCACCCATCACCCACTCCTACCTCTGGCAACCATGAATTTGTTCTCTGTATCTATGAGCTTGGCTTTTCATTTTTGTTGTTGTTGTTTAGATCACACATATAACTGAGATCATGCAGTATTTGTCTTTCTCTGTTGACTTATTTTGCTTAGCATAATGCCCTTCAGGTCCATCCATGTTGTCACAAATGGCAAGATTTCATTCTTTTCTATGGCTGGAAAGTATTCCACTGTGTATATACCACATCTTTATCCATTAATCCATCAATGGACACTTAAGTGGCTTCCACATCTTAGCTATTGTGAATAATGCTGCAATGAACAGAGGGGAGCATATATCTCCTTGAATTGGTGTTTTTGTTTTCTTTGGATAAATACCCAGGAGAGGAGTTGCTGGATCACATAATAGTTCCGTTTTTAATTTTTTGAGGAACCATATCGTTTTCCATAGTGGCTGCACCAGTTTCCCACCAACAGGGCGCAAGTGTTACCTTTTCTCCACATCTCTGCTAACACTTATTTCTTATCTTTTTGATAAAAGCCATCCTGACAGGTGTGAGGTGATGTTTCACTGCAGTTTTGATTTGTATTTCCTGATGATTAGTGATATTGAGCATCTTTTCACATATCTGTTGGCCAGCTATATGTCTGCTTTAGAAAAGTGTCTATTCAGGTCCTGAATAGTATTTTTTGAAGCTATGAAAAAGAAAACTTCTTCTTAAATAATTTACTAGTTTTTCACAGGTAACCTGTAATAATAATGAGAGCTAAGTGCACATAAAACATGCATACTCAACAAATAGATTTGGCCAACTTATATTTACCATGTTGGTTTAATAGTCATCTGATTTGATTTTAATTTAGAGATAATTTTGGTTTTCTCAAGAAATGAACAATACCCTCCTGAGATAATATGATACCTATGATATGTTGTATTCTATTTGCTATGTGTGACCTTTTTATCATAGCAGAAAGGAAATACTGTAAGGTATTTTCATGAATCAGTTAAGGTATTTTAAAAATCAGAACTTTCATATGCCAGAAATAGTGACCCCCCCCCCCCACAATGTGGCACAATCCAGGGGAATTGCCATGGTGTGGAAACATCACAATGATATGAAACTCAAAGGGAAGCTTATTGGTGTCTGGAATATTAACTAAAAGCTATTATAATAGATCAAATATATACTAAAAAGTAATGGAATATTGTATCTATAGGTGATTCTTAAGAAGATGAATATTATGAAAATTCAGTGAATAATCTTCACAGAATATTTACATAAAGAATGTGAAAAGAAGTTTCATTCACATTATCTTAAAAAATGGTGCTGGGGCTCCTGGGTGGGTCAGTGGTTGAGCATCCGTCTCTCGATCTTGGCTCAGGTCCTGATCTCACGGCTTGTGGGATCAAGCCCCACATCTGGCTCTGTGCTGACAGCCTGCTTGAGATTCTCTCTGCCCCTCCCTTGCTTACTCTCTCTCTTTCTCTCTCTCTCTGTCTTAAAAAAAAGCACTTTGTCTCAGTAATCTAATATTTTATTTTACGGACCATTTATGAAACCTCTCATGTCCATGCAGAATTACATGAATATAAACCTGAGTTTTGTTTTGTTTTTATTTTAGAGAGAAAGAGAGAGAGGGGTGGGAGAAGGGCAGAGGGAGAAAGAGAGAGAATCTTAGCGTGGAGCTTGTTGTGACACGGGACTTGATCCCAAGACCCTGGGATCATGACCTGAGCCGAAATCAAGAGTTGGACACTCTACCGACTGAGCCACCCAGGCACCCCTAGACCTGAGATTTTTAAAAGATAAAATACCGAAGTCATAACATTATTAACAAAGACATTAACAATTCTAATGATAAAATATGATATTCTGTAACTTGTTCATATTAAAATGGTATAATAAAACCTAAGAACAGGTATTATTATTTTAATGAGAGCATTTTTGCATGACAACAGTGCAAAGACCAGCATAGAAGGAAACAGATAATATGATTCTGATGGATTAACTGAGATGGAAAATGAGAAACATAAAATAAAGAGAAATGTAAGGTCTGGAAAGAGAGGGTCACTCTCACATTTTTGTAAATGTGGAGTGATGCTATATTATGTTTTGATGATATGACAGAAAAAGATAGTTTTAATAAGTGACGTCTCTAGTAAACAAGTAGCAGAAAAGAGTGAAACATCGACCTATAAAACATTCTAAAATGAAAACAAAATTTTTACTTTAGCAAGCTATCTGGATCACGGTGACATGCCCCACCATGTTCTAACACGATCCATACCGGTGTTCAGATTCCTAAGACCACTCTTCAAATTCACGTCTGTGCTGCCTGATCGTTTGGGGTGTGCAGTCTTTCCGTAACTGACGAGCATCTAAGAAAATCGAGAGCTCCCTTGTTACAATTCAAAAACAGAAATCAATTTTTTGAAACACAGGAAGGAAACTTACACTCCTTCAGTGATGGCGAGTTAATTGATGTTTTTTCCACTGTGAAAAACCAGCCTGAATCCGTGGTTTTCTCTTCGGGCGCTATGACAAGAAATGTTCTTCTCTCTTTCTAAGTACATATTTTAAGCCAAATCTTCTGGGAAAAAAAAAAAATTAAGTGTAAAAAGCCTCCATCAGTACAAGTATATAGTTAATTTCCTTGATAATTTTACTCAGATCTACACCTTAGAAAAGTTCTTCTCACAAGGTATTTTTAAAGTGAAGTTGCAAAGAAAAAAATGGGGGAAAAACTATCCACAAGAGCATAAAACCTAGATTTTTAGTGTTTTCCCTCATCCTTCTTTTCTGGAAAGAAATGAAATAGAGGTGGTAGAGTGTTTTTCTATTGAGAGCATGGGTGTGAGATTTATATATTTGCTTCCTTCCTTTGAGCAGTAGCAATAGAAAGAAAACTATCGAAAAAACTCCTTGTGCAGGGTTTCGTGGGAGAGGATTTAATCTGAGTACCAGATAGCATCAGGCTTGCAAGAGTCTGACATCTCTGCCCCAGGCTCTTTTTAAGTAATTACCCTTTTCCTTGTCAAAGAAATTTGGCACACAACTCAATGTGCCCCTTATTATGAAAGGGGGTGGGGTAAATGAAAGGCATTTTCTCACCTAATGAGATGTCAAAGGTGAAATCACTGAGATCAGCAAATTCTGACTTTCATACAGAAAAAAATGACATATTTTACACGTAAATTTTGTGATATTTAGACTCCCATTCTTCATAAAGTTAACACTGTTCATGCACATCGTGGATTGGGATGGTTTACTTTTCTGTGAATTAACTAAGTTCTGATATTTTCCCTTACAAAAAAAAATGCGTGAACACTAGCAGTATTGGAATTTTATCTTTAAGAATATTTGCAGGAAAAAAATATTTAAATTCCCCGATCTCTTAAGAGGAAATAACAAATGGAAGCAGATGCAGAACCATACTTAAAATACATGAACGACTTTCAGAAATGATTCTAAGTTCAATGTTCCTGACGTTTTACATAGGGCCCTTAAACAGAAAATGTTCTTTACCTGCAAAGACGAGAATTTCTTTCATATTTTTTAAAACCTGTTGACTTGTTTATTTCAATAGCAGATTGAAGTTTTCTAAGAAATGTCCTTTCAGCTAATGATGTAACCTAGTTAAATTATTTACTCTCAGCTTTGATTTTTTTTTTTTTTGTATTATTATTAAAACACCTACTAAAACGGTTTCTGGACCCAATTTCAACACGTGTGTGGGGAGCAAGCAAATCTTTTTTTTTTTAATTTTTTTAAATGTTTATTTATTTTTGAGACAGAGAGTGAGTGGTGGAGGGGCAGAGAGAGGGGGAGAGACACAGAATCAGAAGCCGGCTCCAGGCTCTGAGCTGTCAGCACAGAGCCCAATTAGGGGCTCGAACTCCCAAACCGCGAGGTCACAACCTGAGCTGAAGTTGGACGCTCAACCGCCTGAGCCACCCAGGCGCCTCCCCAACAAGCAATTCTTGGACGCTGGCTCGGTGTCCTACTATTGAAGTCAATTCTTTCTGCCTGGAGAAGGCAACCCCACAGGTTAAGGGCTCAGAATTCTCCTAAGACTACCCGTCTTGCCACTTCAGATTCCCAGTCCCAACCAAACGCAGATCGTCAGCTGTGCTTCTGAGAGACGGGCTGCAGAATGGGGGTTCCCAAGACACCCTCCCACAGTTGAGGTAATTTGCTAGAGCTGCTCACAGAACTCCGGGAATCATTTTCCTTACTAGATTCCTGGCTTCTTATAAAAGGGGATAACTGGGGAACAGCCAGATAAAAGAGATACACAGGGGAAGGTGTGGGGGGAGGGTGTGCAGCTTCCCTGGCCTTTCGGGGCACACTGCTCCCTCCAATCTCCACCTGTTCACCGCCCTGGAAAGTCTGCAGACTCATCCTTTTTTTATGGAGGTTTCATTACATACATATGATTGATTGAATTGATTGATTAAATGGAAGTGATTGATTCACTTCCAGCACCTCTCCCCTCCCTGGTGGCCAGGGGGTTTGGACTGAAGGTTCTCACCCCATAACCACTCTGGTTGGTTCTCTAGGCAACCAGCCCCTATCCTTTGGTGCAAATGTCACCTCATTAACATATCAAAAGACACATTTATTGCTCTCAACCTTTAGAAATCCCAAGGGTTCTGAGAACCAAGAGCCAAGGACTATGGACAAAGGCCAAATATGTATTTCTGATAAATTACAATATGGCACATATGTATATTCACACATGAACACCACAGATGTCACCCTCAAGATAACCTAAAACCATCATTTTCTTGAGTGGAAAACTGAAGCATAAGAGACATTAAGTGACTTGAACTTGCATCCAGATAGCTACTAACAGAATGTAATAAATTTCTACTACAATGTTTGCTTTATCGGTTCCATGATAAAATGTGGGCTACCAATGAAATACTTGTTATTTTGGAAAGTGTCAATTGATAAGTATTAGTGAGAGAATAATCACAATAATTTGTTTTATGCCATTTACCTTTTGTGTTTGTTTTGCTTCAAGCTATATCACAAACATCCTTGAAATGAAAATGTAAATTGTCCAATGTCAGCGATGGAAAAAATAAGACAGGGAAAAACTGCAGGAAAAAGTGAACAATAATTAAGTGTTCAAGTACTAATTAGAACTTAAATCTCTTGAAAAGAAATTTAATTCTGAGCTTCCTATAAAATAGTGTCACTGTATATAGAATTCATTTTTTAATACCTCCACTGTGCAAGAAACTCATTTGCCAGATTTGCTTTCAATGGATTGTACCATTGTTTTATTAAGGCCTCCTACAATAATAGATGCAAAGACCATTAAAATAAACATTGCTTCTGTCTCATTAATTTGTTTGATAACTCCTTTTTATGCATACCAGACTAGGTGAACTTTCTTTAAAATGAAATTTTAGGTGCATGAACCACACTGACCCCTTTCACAAATACTGAGATAACACTAATGGAATTAATGGGATTGTTCCATGTCATTATTATCATTGTTCCAGAGTAGTCATACAGCAGCACATTACGACAAGAGGTTACAGAGATCTAAAAATAACAGTCCGCAATCACTACAAAACCATATTTAGATTCCCAGGTGTATGCCGCAGTATTCTGAATCCAATTCCCGAAGGGTTAGGACACATTTACAGCAATTAAACAACACTCCCTTTTATCTCAGGAAAGGGTGAAAATCTATTTTCGCAATCAGCTGCAATTATTGGTCCATTATCCCATTTTCCCTCTGAGGATCGTTCATGATCTTGGACCTTTGAACACATGAGCTCCCAACACTTCAGCCTTCGGGAAATAGCCATCCCCGTGTAAAGACAGCTCAGTAATGACCAATCGTGAAAAGAAGACGGAGCGCTCAAAATAGGTTGCCTCATATTCAAGTAAATATATAAAACTAATAAAAGCAGTCTGGAAACGCACGCCGGAAGACATATGAGCAAGCTTGTAGTGATTATGTCAATATAAGTGGTATTCTGGAAAGCTGTCAGAGAAACTGTAAGAATTAAGATTGGATAATCCACACATAGAAAACATAGGGAGTGCCTATGACGTGCCAAGCATCATCGTGAGCTGGAGCTGCAGTAGTCTTAAAATTAAAAGCAGAACTCTACCTGCCGAAAGATTTAGTGAGAAGGTCCGGCAGGTAATGACTTCAAGGTGAGATGTGATTAACGTCCTCTAAGTGGGGCAAACCATGCTGGACAGTTATGGTCACTTAAATCACTCCTGGCTGGAGTAGCCAGGGAACATTTAATAAAAAAGGGAACACTTCATCTGACTTTTATCCTTTCTGGGGGAATCTCAAAGATACCTGGACAAGTTAAATTTATGCCAATGCCTTTTCTGATCCAGGGCAGGGTGGAAAGGCATCCTTAAGACTTGTACACTCTCTGTTTCAGGCTATTATGAAAAAGTATTGAGACATTAATCTTAAGAAGGTTGCATAGCTACAATTCTCAAGCCAATAGGTGCATGGTGGGAAATAGCATGGCATCCTTTGGTTGGCAGGGGCCAAAAGATTGTTCTGTCCTCCTGATATGCGGTATTACTTGACCCACCTTGGGACAAAGGTGAGAATGATTGCTTAGAACCATTTCTTATCTCTACAAAAAGTGACTACATTTTCATAAAATAAATTGAGCCATCTGGGTAAGTGCTGTCTGGGTTCATGTGAGTCATAGCTTTTTCCACATTTCCTGAAATGTAATTCCACTGGTTAAAAATTCCCAAGATGGAAAAACAATCGCAGATATCACAGCTATACATTTTGTTTTTACCCAAGAGCTTCCTCTCCAGATATTGATGCAACTGGCTTCTCATCTCTCCCCGGAGCCAGCAGTGTCCGAAACCATTACGGGGCACAGTAACAATGGTTTACAGCATAAGCGAGAAAACAAGCATTGTCAGGAAGGTGAAACTTCTCTTATTCTCATGATAATATCAAGCTTGTCCATTTACAAAGGGACATTCTGGTTAATCAACTTTTAGGTGAAGAATGCTTTGCGACATTAACATCTTACTAAGTAAAGAAGAAAGAAGATGGGGCTGATCTTGCATATATATTTTGTTTATACCAAAGTAAAACCCAGATCTCATCAGAATGACTCTAAAACGATAACTTAAAAGCTCTTCCTTACAATACTTTCCACAGTAAATAAGTTTTTACTCCATTTTTGAACTTAGGAAGAAACATGTTTTAGACCCTGCTTCATTCTCTTTCCATCACTACAGAGTTATTTTTTTTATAACTTTAATTACTAATGTTTATCACATTTAGTGCAACACATTTTAATTTAAATCACGTGTCCAAATTACTGCACCACTTAATTTATACTTTATTTTCCAAAGTTTTTTTTTTCCTATACCCATTTCAATCCTTTAGAAAGAAACAATGCATGGGGGGAGAAATAAGAGATTTATTCAATGATACTGAATTTTTTCTATAATCTTTCTAGAGTAAGATGCTCATTATATTTTTTTTCCTCTCCCAGCATGGTGTTTGCCCTTTTTCCTATGTAGAAAGTCCTATAATTCATTCAAGTTTGCCTCAAATTCAACATCTTTATAGAAATTAACTACTATGATATTAGAAGCATGCAATTTTGCCACATTCATAACATTTGTCAAGTCTGTCTTTGCCACTGCCATTGCCTTTTTATTATTTCTACTAATATACTAATATTTCTTGACTCAATTATTCAATGTGTATTGTTTAGCAAATACCATTACTTATTCTAAATTCTGTAAAGAAGAAAAGATGAATCAGAAATGGATAAGGTAATCGTAAATCTTTCTGTTCAACAAGAAAGATTGCGCTTGTACATAGATGTCTTTCATATATAGCTGAGCATTTAAATTAAGAAGCGAGGCCCAGGGTGAGAGTTACAGGAGCTCATAAACAGACAAAAAGGAAGTATATGGTGATGACGAAGAGTGCAGTATACCACAGGGCTAGGAAGTTCGGGCTTTACTCGGTATAATAAAAGGAATAAGTGAAGGCTTTCAACAGAAGAGGTAAATGGTCAGATGTAGCCTAACGGAAAATTAAACTGATGGCATTGGTTATATTGAATCAAACCGAGAATGGCTGGAATGTGGGAGAGAGCTATCCTACATGAAATTTAATGAGAACCTCGTTAGGAAAGTGTCAGTGAAAGTAAAGAAGAAACAGATGTAAGATATAATTTAAACGGAGGCTTAGTTGAACACAGATGCTGGCTGATGGTGGCTATTGGGAGTAGGGGAAGGAATCCACGGTGTCCCCAAGTTTTGGGAACCGAATGGTGGAAAGATTTGGAAAAGGAATCAGACGTACAAGAAAAGATACTTGGAAAAGATGGAACTTGGAGGGAACACTCAAGAATGAAGGTCAGTAAGATAGACATCCAAATTTTAGGACACGTGAATGCATTTCCATCACCATAAGTGAGCAGGAATTTAACATTTAAGTAGAGAGATGTGAAGCCATGCTATAAGGAAACTTCTAGGGACATGTATAGAAAGAAAGACAAAGTAGGCCAGAGATAGCCTTCCTGTTGTGGGGGATTATTAAAGGGAATTTATAGCATGTTATGGTTACCCCTGGGCTGAACTCCTGGATATCAGGGATGCCTAATATTGACTTTTGAGAGATTTTTTATAGGCAGACTTTCCAAACATATTTATGATATTTAATTATTCCTCGATCTGTGCCAAGATATTTATGTATGTTGTTACAGGGCAAATCAAGGAGTCGATACATGCTTCAGAAGTTTCTGCTCCAATATTGGCTTGTTTCTTTGAAACAAAACTTCTTCCCTTGCAACATAATATTTTTATGATAGTATTACCCATAATGATGGTTGAGAGGCAAAATATACAAATGGGCAGTGGCCAGAACCTGTATGACCATAGAACTCTACAGAAACCAGCTCAGAAAGCAAAACACCAGCCCCTGCATCGTTAGACCCAGAAAGAGCCGACCTTGGTCACTGACTGTCCGCTTTCTTATTCTTGTGTCTGCTTCACCCCAACTAGAGAAGATATGTTCCCCAAGCAATCTATGAGATGCCCCACTTCTGGTTAACCTGCCTCCAACTTCCTCATGCCAACAATCTCCAATTAGAGCACACCTGAAGTCTTCCTTTTTTCATTATATATCTTTCCCACTCCCCTGCCTGCCTTTGAGTTTCTGCCAAATGCAAGTGATGGTGGCTGACTCCTTGCTTTAGCATGTTCTGAATAAATAGCTCCTGGGCTTTTTTGTTTTCTTTTTTTCATCTGGGTGGACTTTGCCTATTTCTGGAGTTTTCTAAGAGAAATGACCTGCACTGCTCATCCTTGGCCCCCAGCTTTCAGACAGGTACAGGACCCATAGAATCCCTTCGTGCCTTGCTGTTAGTGATTTGTCAAGCCTGCCCCAACATGGTAAGTCAGCACCAGGTTGCAATCTGCTCTCTGTGTTGGGCTCTTCAACTATTCGCAGGATATTTGCCTATATTGTAACAGAAGGGATACTGAGATAAAGATTACCTTGCCAGGAAAAAAAAAAAAAAAAGGAGAAGAAAGAACAAAAAAAGAAAAGACTGATGATGCTGATTTGTTCAATCAGTGACATCAATAAATTGTTATCCCTCACTCCTCAGTAGTACCCAACCCAGATATCGTCCTATCATCGATTCCTGTAGGGCCACATACTTCGTTGTAGTGGAGTGTGCCTATTCCAGTGTGCCTTATAGATCAGGACAGTGAAGACATTTTTGGCCTCACCTGGAGAGGATAACAATATACCAGGACAATTATATTCCATGGGTTCACTAAAACCCTCTTATTTTTCTCAGTTCCTCAATCAAGATGTAAAAGAGATCTAAATTTCCTTTGTGTTTCAGTTCTGATACAATCGGTAGAAAGTCTCCCACTATGTTGAAAGAACAAAGAAGCCTATAAATGATGCCATTTATTTCCTCTCAGCCTTAGATGAAAAAGGAAATAAAGTGGCCAAAGACAAATTATAATTTTAGCAAAACACAGTCTATCATTTGGGCCTTGACCTCTCTGTGGAGAAAAAAAAAAGCCATTCAGTTTTGATGGAATAAAGACTATCCACACTTATCCTAAAACTCTTACAAAAGGACTATTGGAGGATATCTAGGCTTCTCTGGATATTGCAGACAATAGAGACCAATTGTTTTTCTGAGACTGCAAAACCTCTTTATGAGTTGACTAAGTCCTCAGTAAGAGACTCTCTGCTTTGGGAACCCAAATAAGAACAGGTCTTCTTGAACCTGAAGAAGTTTCTCAAAGGTTTCCTAACTACAAAACACCGTTTTGCCTATTTTTGCATAAGTAACTTGACAAGCTTTGGAGTCCTTTTGGGGGTTTATGGGAACCTTCAAAAACTTACTACAGCCTTACCTTTTACCCAGTTGCAAAGGTTTATCCCCCTTGTATTAGAGCAATAGCCACCAATGAGACACGTGCTAATACTTCTGTTGAACTAGTTCCAGGCTCCACACTTGATCACACGGTTCTCAGACAACTGACTGAGAATATACAACACTTTTAAGCCGGCTAATTACGTCTGTGAGACTGTGTTACTCTTTCCCTCTCACATGACTATTCAAACTCTACAACACCATGAGTCCTGCCCCTCTCTGAGGAAAAGGAACCTCAGGATTATTTTACAGCAGCTAGGTAACTTTTGGTACCTTACTCAGATGCATTAGAGACTCTCATTGGGAACCCTGACCTGATATTATTTGTTGATGAATCATACGTGAAAATTGCAACTGAAGGTTATCAGGCAGTATATGCCATCTCTAATTTAAGCAGTCCCTTGGAGTATGGACCTCTGCTTGTGGTAAAAGCAGCCCAGATGGCAAAATGTATTTCACTTGCTAGAGCTTTTCAACCAGCCAAAATCTGGAGAGTCCACGTACAGACTGATGCAAGGATGTTTTTGGAATAGTACATGACTTTGGGATGCTTTGGAAACAAAAGTGTTTCTCATTAGCTGGAACCCCCATCAAAAGTCAAAATGGGCTGAAAGTTAAGGAGCTTTTATGCGCTCTTACTTCTGGAGAGCTGGCTATTATAAAACTATAGACCCATGTAAAGAGATAACATGGTAACTGAGAGAAATTCTCTAGCAGATCACAACACCAACCAGGTAGTCCTAACCAAGGTTATTCTATGTAAAACCTCAAAGAATAAATCTCTGGAGGGATTCAAAGAGATCATTATAAAATGCAGTGCTGAGTCTCTGATTCTGAAAAGGAAGAGTTAAAATGATCTGGTTGTGGAGCACATGGGTGGCTCAGTCGGTTAAGCCTCCGACTCTTGGTTTCGGTTCAGGTCTTGGGTCTGTGGGATCGAGTCCTGCATCGGACTCTGCACTGACAGCACGGAGTCTGCTTGGGATTCTCTCTCTGCTCCTCTCTCTCTCTGCCTCCCCCATTCATGCTGTCTCTCTAAAAATAAATAAAAACTTTAAAAAAAAAGATCTGTACTCAGATAATTTCTGGCACTCCCAAGAAAGATGCTTTGTAGCATCAGATGGTTTTAAATGGATATTAGCTAAATTTCTCCATGAAACCACTCATCATGGTACGGACAAATTGATTACTATCTTAAGTCAATATTAGTGAAGAAACTTTAGAAAGACAGATGGGCTTATTTTCACGGCATAGGTCAACCGCTGACAACGTAACTGTAAAAGGTGACACATGGCCAGGAGCCAGAGGTTCAAGGTCCCTTTGTACACCTTCCAGTGGATTTTCATTCGGATTCTATTCTCCATGGGAGAATATGTATAAAGACACAAATACGTTTCAGAAATTATCTATTTCCGGGATTGGTTGAAAGCTGTCATTTCTGAAGACCCATGGCAATTAGAGTTGGTAAAAAGCTGCTGGAGTTTGTTTCCAACCGGGGCACACCAACTCTTACACCAAGTGACTGGGACACACGCTTTATAGGACCCATTATAAGAGAACTCTGTACAACCTCAACACTTTCTCAAAAACGAGGCTGCCTTTATTTCCCACAATCTTCAGAAAACGTTGAAGGAACGAGTGACATCCTTACATTAGAACTGACAAAGCTTTCAAACCCCCTGAGCTCCCTTGTCCAGAGGAACTCCCATTAGCCTTTTATGGCCACGTGGTTCACGTTCTTGGAGTCATATCAGTTACCTCCCCGTGAATTGGTAACTGGAAGAGCTGTGCCCTCAGAGATTTCACATACAATATTAGACTGTTTTCTGCTCAATGAAGACGCGGTAAAGTACGACAAGGGACTCATTTACTATACCCAGGCCAGTCAACCAACAGGATGACGTCACCTTCCCATCAAATCTTCCTCAAGAGCCTCTTATAATCTTCAACCATGAGATATCACATATTGGAAGAGACATCAGACAAAAATTGCTCTTGAAACTCATTGAAAGGAAACTTTGAACACCTTCAAATGGATTTTATCCACTTTCCATTCTCCATAAGATTTGAATATATTTTAGTTGTTGTATCTTTTTTTGTGACCCCCACCAGTAGACCTCTCCCTCTTGGGTTCTGCCTCCCCTCACCCCCAACCCCTCCCCAGGCTTCTTTCCGCTGACCAGTCAGCTCTTGCCTTCTTTTCTAGGCTCACTACATCTCTGACTTCTTCAAATCCTCGCTCCCATCATGCTGCCTGGAGGAGGAGGAGGTGGGACTAAAGCCCAGCCTGTTACTCTTAGTCATGTGTCTCATCAGGTACTGTTAATAAATTCAGCATTGAAGTTCCAGGGAGTCAGTCCTTAGGTTCACATACCACAATTAAAGAATCAATTCAGAATTCCACACAACTGGAAGACGGCTCCCTTAGGGGATCCCACACTGAGGATTCTCAGAGATCTACTGCCTTCAGTTTTACAGAAAACTGGACGAGCCGTCTATCACCATGATAAAATTGCCTCTGAGTAATTCTGGTCTCATCAAGTGAGACCACAGGGAATTACAGCTGATGACATTTCCACTTGCACCTCTGTGGACAAATGACTTTAAACAAATCTATCTATAACCTGAAAAAGAGCAAATTATTACAATCTATTTATTTACCCTTACTTGTCATCTAGAAGACACTAAGAGAGATCCAAATCTGTAACCCAGCTAATGTAAGGCCTTGCTTCTGACCTTGTATAATAAATATCTTTTTTTCCTAGATATCCATGTGTCCCTACAAAATACTATCTCCTTTGTGTCCAAAATGCCTGGACCTATTTTTCTCAGACTAAAGCTTCCTGCACTTTGGATAGTATTTCAAGATTTGTTTGTACAGAGACGCTAATTCCATACATAAGCAAGGCTGGAGAATTCAACTCAGACATGAGTTCCAAAACAAAGCCACTTTTGATTATTCAGGCACTCTACCTGGGAGAAATACCGACTCATTGCTCATGTGAATGATCAGAGCAGTGTTCCCGATTGCGGTGAGGCGGGTGATACAAATAGAAAAAAAAAAAAAAAAGACTAGGAAACTTATTACTACCTTTGGCAAATGTTATTGATGATAACACTTACACCATAGATAGAATAAAGATTAGTCTCAACTTGCTGGCAAAAAGTCACGATAGACAATTACATTGCTCTCGGTTTCTTGTTGGCCAGTCATTCACGGTGGCATCTGCGCCACTGCCAATGTTTCTGTTGTGTTTGGATCAATGAAACAGGAGAAGTAAACAGGTATCTAGTGCTTTAAAGAAAACACTATTTGGCTCTCCAAGGTGAATCCTCACGCCCTGTGGGATTTTTTCTTTGTCTGGGTTGGGTACTTGTGGTTACGGATTCCAAAGCATCTTACAGAGAATGGCATTTGCTCCTGTTTTTGTCACAGTGGTTATGATGCTTTCTTTCCCGGAATCTTAAGTTCTTCTGTGTAGTTACTCTCTCGCCAGGTGATTACCGTGACGATACAGCAATGAAGAGGTTGAGCAAATCTCAAAATACAGTTGATTAATGAAACAGATGGACGGCCCACAAGCAGTAAAGATCTAGATCTTTAGCCTTCCCTGAATTGGTCAGCTGCTTGCAAGGAGAAGAGAGTAGCCTAAAGGGCAGGGCTGAGATTTGAATATACAAATGGATATTTGACTATACTAACAAACAATGACGATTCCATATATAACACTAGAACTCTGACCCACAACCTCTGCAGCTGCCAGACCGGGAAGCTGAACCACCCCCTCTGAAGAGCTCCGCCTAGAAGAGTTGGGACGTGCTCAATAGCTGGCAGCTTCCCTACGGTTTACCTCCATTTCTAACTCAGACCCAATCACTTCTAGCGAGCTGGCCTCCTGCTGCCCCATGTCCACACCTGCATTCAGAACACACCTGAAGCCTTCCCTTGTTTCTTCACAGCTTCCCCACTTCCCACCCCGACTCTGATTCTCGGCCACAGGCAGCATCTGAACCACGGGCCAGACATCATCGTATGCACTGAATTAGCCTGGACCTTCTGAGAAGCAGGTGACAGAATGGGATGAGACATGTAAGAGATGTACTGGGGGAGACACCTATGCAGGAAAATAGGAAGAGAGCTGGAGAAGGCGGGAGAGTTCTCAGGCAGTGACACTGGTGTGGTCCCTGTGAAGGAAGGCAAGAAAGCAAGACGTAGAGGAGGAAGGGAGGGAGGAAACGAGGAGGGGAGGACTTAGAATAAGGCAAGCCTGCAGTTCTAAGAAACTTCGTCTTGAAGCAGTGGTCTTCCGTGTTCCTGGTAAGCTCAGCCACTGATCAGGAGAAGCCCGCCTGTGAGCAGTGCAGCCTCAGAGTGAATGCATTTTGGGTTTCAGAGCGCAGCTGCTTGGGCCTTTGGCCAATTATGCTCCACAAGGTAGGAAATCCAAGTGGTTTGTTAGGGGCTGAATCATGTCCTGACAAAATTCATGTTGGATTTCACATCCCCAGAACCTTCAAAGTAACCGTGTTTGGAGATAGGTCCTTTAACGTGGTGATTAAATTAGGATGAGGCCATTAGGATGGGGCCCCAGTCACGTGCCACTAGTGTCCCCATAAGACATGCCCTCTGTGCACGCACTGAGGGACGTGCGTGCACAGAGGAACAATGATGTCAGGACACAGGGAGAAGACGACCGTCGGTAAGCAAGGAGAGAGAGGCAGGAGAAACCCAACTGGCTGACATCTTGGTCTTAGGCTAAGTCTCCAAAACTGTAAGAAATAAATTTCTGTAGTTTAAGCCACTCAGACAGTGCTATTTTGTCATGACAGCCATAGCAAACTAATACAAGGTACATTTTCAAGATTGCCATAAATACTATAAAATGTGTGTGTGTGTGTGTCAAGAAACAAGTGTTGGTGAGATTGGGGAAGAAAAGAACCTTCCTGCCTTGTTGGTGGGAATGCAAACTGGTACAGCCACAGTGGAAAACAGCATGGGGTTTCCTCAAAAAGTCAAAAATGGAACTGCCCTATGATCCAGCATTCATAATGCTGGATATTTGCCCCCAAAATACAAAAACGCTAATTCAATGTTTATTGCAGAAATATTTACGATAGCCAAATTATGGAAACAGCCCATGTCCACTGATAGGCGAATGGATAAAGAAGATGTGAGATATATACATATATAAGTATATAAAATATTACTCAGCCACAAAAAAAAAAAGAATGAAATCTTGCCATTTTCAACAACGTGGATAGAGCTAAACAAAACAAGTCAGAGAAAGGAAAATTCCATATGATTTCACTCATACGTAGAATGTCAGAAAAACAAATGAGCAAAGGAAAGAAGAGAGAGAGACAAACCAAGAAACAGTCTCTTAACTACAGAGGACGCTATGGTTACTAAAGGAGAGGTGGGGGAGGAATGGGTGAAATAGGTGATAGGGAGTAAGGAGAGCCCTTGTGATGAGCCCCGGGTGATGTATGGAAGTACTGAAGCACTACATTTCAGGCACCTGAAACTGATTATGTTAACTAACTGGAATTAGAATTAAAGACTTAATAAAAAAGAAAAAGAAAAGGGAAAAATGTGTGTGTGTGTGTTTGCACGTGTGTGTACATACTCAGTTCATCCTCACAAGGCCCTATGAAATACGTACTATAATCATCCTCCTTCTTGGAAGCAAAGATGGCTTAAATTTGTCCTAATTCATGCTGTTCGTAGCCAGTGAGGAAAAGATTTGCAACCAGTTTGGCTCCGGAGTCCCCTTAAGTTTATGGTACTGCGGTTAGTATGACTGCATTGGATTCCGAATCATAACAGTCCCCTTCCTTATATTCTATGCTTCTGTGCAATTAACTGCAGCTACTCTCATTTGACTGCAGTTAACTTGGGGGGTGGGGGGGGGGGGGAAATTTAGGATATAAGTAACATATGGATGATTCTTTTCTAAAACTATTTTTGACATTGTAGCCATGTGAAAAGCCTGTAATATGAAAACTAAATCATTTGACTTAGCAATCCAGTTTGGTTCAATTCCATGCTAGCCTGTGTACCCATGAAGGTATTGGTTTATTGTATCACCAATGTACATTGGTTCCAAGCATCTCTTTGTGTGCTACTCAAGAAATCCTTATTCTGCTCAGATTCCTCACATATTGTAATATAAATACAAATAATATAAAATTATAATTGTATATATATATTTTATTTTATTTTATTTTATTTTATTTTATTTTATTTTAATGTTGACTTATTTTTGAGAGAGGGAGAAAGACAGAGCGGGAGTGGGGAAGGGGCAGGGAGAGAGGAGACACAGAATCTGAAGCAGGCTCCAGGCTCTGAGCTGTCAGCCCAGAGCCTGATGTGGGGCTCGAACCCACGAACCGTGAAATCGCGACCTGAGCCAAAGTCAGACACTTAACTGCTTGAGCCACCCATACACCCCCGATAAATTTATTTTAGTATCTTATATAATGTATTAAATTGAACTTATATAATTTATATACAATATGCAATATAAAATTATATATGTTATACAGATAATATACAAATTAAAATATGTTATACAGATAATATACAAATTAATAATAAAGTACAAATTTCGTACTTCTCCAAAATTTACTCTAATCATAGACCTTAGGCTTTTATAAGATGCTGTAGCAAAAAGACACTACAGTGGAGTGCAGGACCCCAAAGTTCTCTCACTAACAACCTTCTTGTCTCGGGGAAAATTCCTTCCTTCTGTAGACTTCTATTATTTTTTTATATCTGTAAGATGAAGAACTGGGGATAAAGAGGCTTTAAGACAACACAAGCAACGGGCCTAAGCCGAAACAACACCCTCCCAACGAATGCTACCAACACATTTTCCTATGAACTTTCGGTCACTTGGCAACCTATAACTCTCACGGCTGACGCATTCATGACGCGTTTGCAACCTACACAACCATCTTGGTTTAAACAGGAAAAGATGAAGCTCTTTACCAAGGATTTCAAAAGAGCTGGGACTTCCATCCTCACAGGACTGGTACAAAGAAAAAAAAATGACTCTCAGGTGAGTATTTCCTAATTAGGTATAAAAGATGAGGGGGAGTCAGACACATTTCTGCCAAAGAAACCTAGCATAATGATATTTGAAAACTATTGTCTTTATAATTATAAACTAACTTTAAATATGGATTTGTAACATGATTATCATGTTGATTTTAAAATTGTATTATTTTTAGAGATTTTATTCACTTATTTTGAGAGAGAGAGCACAAGCGGGGGAAGAGCAGAGAGAGAGGGAGAGAGATAATCCCAAGCAGGCCCCGCACTGTCAACACAGAGCCCGATGCCCCGACCGTGACGAGAGATCATGACCTGAACTGAAACCAAGAGTCAGAAACCTAACTGATTGAGCCACCCAGGTACCACTTAAATTTTATTTATAAAAATAAACTTGTGCCTTGCTAGTTCTCCAGTGGGCATTATATAGGGGTACATTTTTGCCATTCATTGGTATTAAAGACTGTAGAAATCTCTTCTGAAAAATACTGTGTCAGTGCTCATTTTCAATTATTGTGACTAGTTTCCCAATGTATATTGGAACCATGAAACTGAATCAGACCTAAAAATAAATTTGTGTGAGGAAAAAAATCTATTTATAAACTGTTGTAGTTTTATAAACCTTGGTTTAGTATCCATGTTAGCAATAAAAGTCTGTCAAATATTTCCTTTGCTTTCAGTAATCACATTTGCTATACAATTGAGAGCAAAAGTACAATACTAACTCATTTACAATTTGTTCCAAGCATTCCTGTTGATTGTGTGTCTTTTCGATGTAATTTATACTAATCAAAAGATACAAACATTTAACAGCTTTTCTTTTCCTGGTTGGATTTTTTTCACCTAACTCAAAGCACAATGAAGTCTATTTTTTAGAAAAGACTCCCTCACACAATAATTTTTTAAATTATTAAATGTGATCTAATTTTCACTGTATACCAAGTTCAAATGTATGAATGTAAAGGATGATCTTCCGGATTTTGCCAAAGTTTTGATCATATTGAAATCCTTATTCCCAAGCTAATTTAGATTGGCAGGATATGGAAGGCAACAAACACATTAGGATCTAGTAAATAATCCCTTGATAATGATGGTGATAATGCTATTGATAATTTTTAATACAAGTTAAAGTGCACTTAGCATACAGCACAGTTGAAAGCACTTGAGTCTTTGAATCCTCCCCCCATGATGTGATGGAATAGATACTACCGCTATTCTCCGAAACATGAGGAAACGGAAGTTCAGCAAGATTTGTTAGTAAGCTGCCTCTGGTCATGCAGCTGGTCTCTATAGTGGAGCCCAGATTTCTTTCTGTGTAATAGTAGAATTAAAGGTAATACTTGATGTAGCTACTGTGAAGCACATGTGTCTGTAATAATTTCAGCCTCACAAAAACATGTAAGTTTGATGAGGTATTATAAAAGTCAGGGATGTTAGGTTCAGTTGGAATAAGTTTGTTACCCACAGGTATCAAAAGGCTCATTCAGAATTAGAACATCTGTCATCTCTGTAGTTGAGTTCAGCTAGTTTATTTTACGTTTAAAAGAAAGATCCTGATGGAATGGGGTCAGGAGAACTGGCATATTTGTACTCGTTTTATCACTTACTTAATGGTTCCGATGACCTTGGGGCTTTCACACCTAAGAAACTCACTTAATTTCTCCATTATTTAAAACACACGTACAAAACACACACGCATGTGCACGCACACACAGTCTTTCCTAAAGTTACTTTCCAGTTGCAAACACTTTTTATTTGTATCAAAATCTGTGAGATATCTTCACAAATGGTAACAAAGTCACAAGATAATTTCTGATCATGTAATACCCAATGAAGTAAATAATTTAAGATTTCTTTGAATTATTGAATCTTTATGCTTGTTATTTGCTTTCAAGAGCAACCTGTTGCATAAGAAATGCAAAATATAATCTAATTATAACGTTAAATTCCTACAAGTGTGCTGTGATGCTTTCATTTTCAACATAAACATCTCCTGACATAGGAACAGAATTTTTCTTTTAAGTCACCCATTTACTCTCTCATTGTCCAGGAGAATCATTAACCATAGTGAAGTCGTGGCTTATAGAAATAATTTTGAAATTTTGGTTTGCAATTCCCTAATTATAATTGTTGATATAAAACCACAATCGTTTCCAGTTTTGTAACACAGCTCCTTTATGTACCACCTTTCCTTCTACTTCTCAGGGACCTACCTATATTAGACCTTCCCCACTGCTGCTCGCCAGGGAGAGGGTGTTTCCATGGGGAAGCAGCTCGAGCACTGATCAAGGCTGCTCTTGGCACAATCTGGATCTCGATCTTGTGAATGTTCGCTGGGAAGAAGTGTGATAGAAGAAGTAAGGGGCAATTTAAGGGAATCACTGCTATCTAGGCCATAGATAGCAATCCTGTTTTAATACAGGGCCACTCCTTTTGTAGCAACATGGATGGAACTGGAGAGTGTGATGCTAAGTGAAATAAGCCACACAGAGAAAGACAGATACCATATGGTTTCACTCTTATGTGGATCCTGAGAAACGTAACAGAAACCCATGGGGGAGGGGAAGGAAAAAAAAAAAAAAAAGAGGTTAGAG
>NW_026057577.1:143088850-143115758 GCF_023721935.1 Panthera uncia
AGTAAATTTCATATATTAAAAAAAATAAAAAAAAAAATACAGGGCCACTGAGTTTTGCTTTTGGCAGCCACGGTGTCATACTGTTTTGTACATAGCTTTATCGAGATATGATTGGCAAACCATAAAATATACCCGTTAAAATACACGGTTCAATGTTTTTTTAATTATTTGAAAATTCCATCACCTCAAAAGGAAACCTTGTAGCAGTCACTTCGCATTACCCTTCCCTACACCCACTTTAGGCGGTGCTAATCCACATTCTGTCTTTCTGGAGTGGCCTATTTTTTTTTTTCCATTTTAAATAAATGGAACCATACAACATGTGGTCTTCCCTGTCTGGCTTGCTTCACCTAACAAGTGATTGTGATTCATCCATGTTGTGACAGGTATCAGCCCTTCATTCCCTCTCATCGCTGATTAATATTCTGTTGTATGCATAGACTACATTTTGGTTCTCATTTGATGGGCATCGGGTATGTCCACTTTTTAATTATAATGAATAATGCTAGTTTTAATATTTATATACAGGTCTTTATGTAGACACATATTTTCATTTCTCTCGCATACCCAAGAGTTGGTCCTCTTACCTAGAGTCCTAGGCCCCTGGGTTGAATTGTCAGATCCCACGGTAAGTCTGTCACTATCTATCACATGCAAGAAATGTATGTGTGTGTGTGTCTGTATGTGGGGGTACACCATGTGCAGGGGAGTAGTACCCATGGATGTAATGGATTGTTTCATGAGATAAAAGGAATAGAAGAGAAATCAGTGGAAATTAAATATAAATGTAGTCTGACACTTCAGCAACAAATATGTTCATTTGATATTTCTTTACACACAAAATAGACTTCTAGGCATGTCATTTAAGCCTGTGATATATTTTGTTCAATATGAAGTTAAAATCACAATTCCTAACTTTACTCTGTCACCTAAACAATATCTCAACTTTAAATTCCACTCATTACTCATTTTAATGAAAATAACAACTTGGGGACGTCGAAGTCTGTTTCATTCTCTTATACTTTATGTGTAGTGTGGTATGAATGAGCAATTTCACCATTGTTTTCTTTAGCCAGCTCACAATCCATTCCGGCTCACGTGCTTCCGTGGCTGAGGAAGACCAGCCCGCCGACCGACTGCCTAAGATGAACAGAAGTAATGTCGGATTCCATTAGCTCCGGAGCCACCATGGCGCAGCAAAGCTCGAGGGAAGGAGAGCACACCTCACGTCAGAGCCTCATGTTGCCGAGCCTCACTCAGAGAATATTGTCTGCTGAGCACAAGGCATACCTGGAGGGTGGAAAGAGGTTGGATCAGGGATGAGGAGTTGGTTAAGGTGCATTAATATGTTAATAAAGTCACTACATCAGACAGCAGGTCAATAAGTAAATTATATAACAATCCCATTCAATTTGAATTTCCAGCAATAATAGGCAGGTTTTTAAACGATAAGCTCTTTAAGTCCTTTCACTTACCTGTTAGTTGGAAACACAAATCCAAGTCGCTGATGCTTTTAATGCAGCTTCCTTTCTCGTGGTGTTCTGCAAAACCCTACTTCTGTTTGCCACCCACTTTGACTCTATTTTCCTATTTCGACCCCCAATTCATATTTTTCTAGTTATTGTTATATAATATATGAATGGAAATCATGAATTCTAAGTATGAGAAAATTGTACTTGAAAAATAGGACTGATAATTTGCCCCGTAAATGAGAGATTATTGGCCCAATTGCCCAGTTATTCTGATTAGCCTGAAAGAAATGTATATTTGCTTGCTGCCATAACAAAATCCCACAGGTTGGGTGGCTTAAACAACAGAAACATTTTCTTAAATCCTAGAGGCTGGAAGTCCCAGATCACAGTCCAGAGAATTTGGTTTCTGGGGAGAGCTCTCTTCCTAGCTTAGAGGCAGCAACCATCTTCTTGTATTCTCTCATGGCTTTTCTGTTGCTCAGGTGTGGATGTGCAGGAGAGAGAAAGAGAGAGAGAGAGGGGGAGGGAAAGAGGGGGCAAGAGGTCTCTAGTGTCTCCCTTTCCTCTTGTAAGGACATGGATCCCATGCATTCAGGGCCCTCACCCATGACCTCACCATGACCTCCCTAAGACCCCATCTCTGACCACCATCGCATGGGGTTAGGGCCTCAACATATTAATGGGTGGGCAGGGCACAAGTCAGTCCATAACAGAACCCAAGAAGTTTTGGGTCATTATACATGAACGAAAGTTGTGAATTTTCACTTTTATTGATCACAAAAGAGCTGCGCTTACATAGTAGCCCTCTACCATTCTAACTATGTGCTGATTATCTAATTAATGATTCTTCCAAGCATGCTGATACAGTAGTACTCATAAACTCACATCAGCATTTACTGGTCATCTAACTTTTACACCAAAGATTTTATGCATAGTTCAATAAACATAAGATAAGCTGATTTCTAACAGATCAAGTGATAGAATTGGGAAAAAAAAATCCTTTGCATAATTTGTGTTCCACATCAGATATGTTAGTATAGGCTTAAGAGAGAGAGAGAATACTGGGACTACATAAAACTGAAAAGCTTCTTAACAGCCAAAGAAATAATCAACAAAATGAAAAGGCAACCTATAGAATGGGAAAAAGTATTTGTAAGCCATCTATCTGACAATATCCAAAATGTATTAAGGAACTCATACAAGTCAATAGTATAAAAGCAAATAACTTGACTGAAAAATGAGCAAAAGGCCTGAATAGACATTTTTCTAAAGACACATAAATGGCCAAAAGGTATGTGACAAGGTGCTCAATGCTACTAATCAGGCAAATGCAAGTCAAAACCACCATGAAATATCACCTCATATGTTTAGGATGGCTATTATCAAAAAGACAAAAAAAAAAAAAAAAAAGACAAGTAATAACAAGTGCTGGTGAAGATGTGGAAAAAAGGGATATAGCCACTGTGGAGATTAGTATTGAGTTTCCTCAAAAATTTAAAAAAGGAAATATCATATGACCCAGCAATCCCACTCTAGGTATATATGCAAAGACAATAAAATCAGTATCTCAGGGGCATCTTCATGGCTCAGTTGGTTGAACGTTCAACTCTTGATTTCAGCTCAGGTTATGATCCCAGGGTTGTGGGATCAAGCCTGTGTCCAGCTCCACACTGAGCGTGGAACCTGCTTAAGATTCTCTCTCTCACTCCTTCTGCCCCTCTCTCCAGCTCATGTGCTCTCTCTCTCTCAAAAAAAAAAGTCAGTATCTCAAAGAAATATCTGCCCTCCCATGTTTGTTGCAGTTTATTCACAATAGCCAAGATAAGGAAACAATCTAAGGGTCCACTGATGGAAAAATGGACAAATAAAATGTATATACATACAAGGGAATATTATTCAGTCATAAAAAAGAAGAAGGCAATCTTGCCATTTGTGACAGTGTGGATGAACCCAGAGAACAGTATGCTGAGTGAAATCAATCAGCCACAGAAAGGCAAATATGATATCATCCCACTTATATGTGGAATCTAGAAAAGTCAGACTCATAGAACCAGAGAATAGAATGGTGGTCGGCAGGAGCTGAGGGGTGGGGAAATGGGGAGATATTGGTCAAAGGACACAAACTTCCACTGATAAGATAAATATGCTCTGGGGTCTAATGTGGAGCACAAGGAGGACAATTAGTACTGTGTTTTTGAAATTTCTTGAGAGAGATCTTAAGTATTCTTACTGAACACACAAAGAAAGGTAACTATGTGATTTGGTGGATGGATTGATTAACTTGATTGTAATAATCATTTCATAATATATACATACATTAAATCATCATGTTGTTCATCTTAAATAAATACAATTTTTATCTGTTAATATCTCAATAAACCTGGAATAAATAAATAAATACATACATAAGTAACACAAAGAAAGTATTTCTGTATCATTAATTTTGAATTTTTAAAATAATGTGCAGTCTTACAAGGCTATTTATGAATTTATCAATAAAATCCACTAATATTCTATATTTTTTCTTATGTGTGAAGTATACACATTCTTAGTCGTTTTTCTTTTAATGTTTATTTATTTTTGAGAAAGTGAGAGAGTGGAGAAGGGGCAGAGACAGAGGGAGACAGAGGATCTGAAGTGGGCTCAGTGCTGACAGTAGTCAGCCCGATGCAGGGCTTGAAATCAAGAACCATGATATCATCATCTGAGCCAAAGTGATATTTTTATGTTAAGCATATCTTTACATGTGATTTTGCTTAAATGCAGTGGAAAAATGGATGACAGTGTTTGTCTCATGGAGATTCTGTCAGGATCCCATGAGGAATGTGCTTAGAACAGTATAGGGTCAGGCATATAGCAAATGCACACTGAGGTGGGCTCTCTCATTGCTATGGTACTGGTGTGTTTTCCAAAATGGCCACAAAAAGAATTGATTCTGTCCCACAGAGCTTCTTACAACGGGACAGGCACTCCTCCTACAGACAAGAGCCCAGAGCGGCCCGTTTCCTCTCGCTGAAACTTTTTCTGACTCCCCAGACCATCAGAGTCCAGCCCAAGATGCCACTTTCCTTCTGAGCCAACGTCATCCAAGAGCACACACCCCCTTCCTCACCCTCGCACATGTGCGCTCTCTCGCATTCTGCGCTCTTAGCCTTAGAGAAGCAGCCGTCATCTTGTGAGGAAACCCAATCCACCTAGAGTGACCACGTGGAGATGTCCCAGCTGTCTGTGCCAGCTAAGGTTTCGGCCAACAGCCCCCATCAAACCTGAGTGAATAAGCCTCAAATCATCCCAGCCATAGGTAGGCTTTACTTCTTCCATCTGAGACTTCATACCTGGGGCAGAGATGAGCGGTCCCCCTGAGTCCCATTCGCTTTTTCACCTGCAGAAACTGTCACAGATCAGTAAGGATTGCTGTTGTTTTAAGCCACAAGGTATTGTGAAAAGCCGCTGTACAGAAAAAGAGAACGAATACAACTTATTTTCTAAAGCAATGGAATTTCTAAAATGGACAATTCCCCATCCCACCAACACCACTGTCACTTAATGAAAGTTGACTGACTTGAATTAGAGCAATTTTCATTTCACAAGCATAGGTTAGAGTGTACTCCATACACTGTGACCAGATAAAACTCTTGCTCTAACAGCGGGTCCCAAAAGGGGGAGAAAACAAGGCACAATCTAATAAGATAATTAAAGTCATAATATAAACATCTTGCATTTTTTTGTCAAATGTCTGTGAAAACACATGCTATAAAAATAATGCTATTATTTCTATTCAAATTATAATTGGTGGAAAAAGTATTCTTTTTCTTATATTGTTCTATTTCTTCTATTTTGGCAGGGTGGGGGTCACCCTCCCTGAGCCTTGGCCAGCACCACTGTACCAGCTTGAGATCGCATATACCATAGTGTCACCATGGGAGCCACCTGGTAGCAGAGGAGGTGCAGAAATAGGGCCATTTCCATGGAACTGACCCACAGGTGACTGGGCAGGTGGAGTGTTGGAATGGGTTAGTGGAGGCACAACCGGAGTGCCAGCTCTGCGGTGAAGTGTCCAAAGGATGGCTGCTGTTTTCCCAGGACACGGTCTTGACTTTGAGCCAAAGGCTTGTGTTTATTGCTGCTTCCCTGGGAAGAAAAATACATGGGTCAGGAATCATGGAGAAAAACATGGTAGTCTCCGCTTACAAACTGTGCTTTCTCTCTCTGTAATGCTGGGCTCTTCAGGTTTAGAAGCCCTAGTGCCATAGAGGGAACACGTCCGCCAGAAACCACAGCCAGCTGTCAATGTCTCCAGGCTGTTCCGGGAGGAAGGGAAATGACTTAGTTTCCTCACTTTGCCATAACACGCTACTGAATATCTGGTGGTTCTAAAACAGCAGAAATGTCGCTTCTCAAATTCTGGAATCTAGAAGTGTGTGTGATCGAGGTGTCAGTAGGGCCTTGCTTCCTCTGAAGGCTCTAGGGAAGAATTTCTCCTTGCCTCTTCCGGCTTCTGATGGCTCTGTGCAATCCTCAGCTCGCAGCTGCATTTGGCTGACCTCTGCCTCCATCTTCCCGTGGCCTTCTTCCTTGTGCGTGGCTGGGTGTCCTTGCCTCTTACAAGGGCAACTGCCATTAGATGTAGGGCCCACCCTGACCGGGTCTGACTTCACCTTAAGTTCATTGCTTACGCTTAGAAAGACTCTATTTCCAGGTAAAGTCACATTCTGAGCTTCTAGACAGATGTGAAGACTTGGGGAACATTATCCACCCACTACACGAAGTCACTATCTTGGCTGGGGCCACTGACTTTGATCATTAAAAGGGTTAGGGGACGTGTGACACAAAGAAACTAGGAGGAATATACAAAATGTTAGGAAATCTCTAAATATGTAAGCTGTAGTTTTATGTAGTCTTATCTTTTATGTTGTTAGTATTGATATTTTCTTGACTATATTTACCTCAAATTATTCTACTAAGATACAATTTGCATTCAGTAAAATTAATTTTGGGGCTACAGAGCTATGAGTTTTCACGAAGTCACTGGAAAAATTTCTTAGCTCAAAGGAAAATCTGACTTCCAGGATTATACAGGAGCACAACTCTGTCCTAAATCATCTCGGTAACCCATATGGTGTTTACTTTGGCGGCACATAATATTTCAAGGCAGGAGGCTCATATTTCATATTGGGTGAAGACTGCAAAAGCCATTTTCCAAATTACAGAGAATTGGTGTTAAAAACTGCATCCACACACGGGGTCAGGCTTCCAGATAATACTGTCTCCACGATAAGGGATAGCATTACAAGTTCTCCTCCTACGTTAGCAGAACGATGAGTTTCGATGTCATAAATACACTCCCCTTTGCTCTCCAACGGAAACTTTGTCAACAAGTTGCCTGACCCCAATATCTTCAAAATAATGTGCTTATGCTCTGGTACTGGTCATGTTAGTGATGTGCCCACAACTCTGAAAATCCAGAGTTTTAGTTTTCAAGCCCAAGAGAGAAATGAAACAAAACAATACAAAAAAAAAAAAAGTCATGTTTCAAAGTCCTGCTCGCCATGAAGTGGAAAATCTACCCCTTACGTGCCTAATTGCCATGAGTATTGTACCCTCACTCCCAACAATGCCCGCATTCCTTATTACTCTCACTCGACAAGTAAAGGTAGGGAGTCTATTATGGTATTCAATTTCCAGGAACATGGAAACATATTGCTAAGAATCTCAAATGTATATATTTAAAAATTAGTTGGCATTTTTAATTTGTTAAGATGCAGGATTTTCCTGAAGACATCAAGAAACACTTGGCCAAAAAAAAAAAAAGAAAAAGAAAAAGAAAACTAGAACTTTGTCCTGGATCCTAAAGAAATGGAAGAATTGACCCAGACAACCAAATCAGGGGGAGGAAATGGCATCGAGGAAGGGCATTCTCTACAAAGAGAAATGATGACGTGGAAAATTGTGACCCCGTAACGCGACCCCATAATGCAAAATCTGATAGGAAAATCTTTATACAGAACATCATATTTGATGGCAAACATTTAGAAGCATTGAAATCCAGTGCAATGAGATTTAAAAAGATGTACACAAATTCAAAAGGGAAGACATCAAACTGTGATTATTTGTTAACAATACAATTGTCTACTTAGAAAGTCCAAAGGAATGATCCACAACCAACTATTAGCGCTAATTAGAGAATTTAGTCAGGTTGCTGTTTCATGCTGTTACTGTGTGATCCGTGGCTCTTGGTAATGTTCCCTTTTCTAATTTGGATCCTCCCTCTGTTCACTATCTTCCCTCCTCACCACATAACCTGATCGCTAAGAGCTCAATTTTCCCCTATAGAGTTCTATTTGGATATCACCATTACTCTAAGTTTCTGTACATCATGTAGCCATTTGTGTGATTTACGAATCCATTTTTCTCTTACATAGAAGTGAAATTACGATACCCCAAATTATAAAGATATGCACATTATTACTTGACTTTCCCCAAAGTTTTACCTTGTCTCTTGTGCCAAATAGCATTTGTTAATGGGGTTTTCACTAGGGACCATTGCTCTGCAAATTCTGCATTTCTCTGCAAATGGAGAAGGAAACACATGGAGTCAAGATTCAGCTTGACAGAACTGAAGCAGGTATCCACTCCCCATGGGGCAATGCTGTCTCACTCCCCACAGAATCTGTTCTGATCACATGGGTTTACTGGAATGTTTCAGCTGGGCAAATAACAGAACGGGCTTTAAAGTAATCCATATGGGGAGCCTTCTTACATCAAACACCACATGCAGTCTCCAGCATCCAGAGATGTCCTACCTGGTTTCAGGGCTTCCAAACTGCTGTTCATGAGATTCAGAATCCTTTCTTTTTTTAGGGTTTAGTGACCAATGCCAGACAGAACATAATTAGATCTCTGTATGATATAATCTCATCTCTACTGTATTAGTTTACTAGGGATGCCACCACCAAGTTTTTCAGACTGGGTGACTTAAACAACAGAAATGCATTTTTTTAAATTTTATTTTAGAGAGACAGAGATTGAGCAGGGGAAAGAGACAGAGAGAGAGTGAGAAAATCTTAAGCAGGCTCCACACTCAGCACAGAGCCCAATACAGAGCTTAATCTCATGACCCTGGGATCATGACCAAAATCAAGTCAGACACTCAACCGAGTCATCCAGATGCTGCAAGAAATGTATTTTCTCACAGTTCTGGAGCTGGAAGTCTGAGATCAAGATGTTGGCAGGGATGTATTCTTCTGAGACCTCTCTCTCTCTGACTTTTAGATGGTCATCTTCTCCCTATATCTTCACATGGTCTTCCCTTTGCATATGTCTGTGTTCTAATCTCCTCTACTTTTTTTATGTTTGTTCATTTTTGAGAGACAGAGAGAGAGAATCCTCGAGCTGGGAAGAGAAAGAGAGAGAAGAAGACACAGAATCTGAAACTGTCAGCACAGAGCCCGATGTGGAGCTCAAACTCACAAACTGCGAGCTCATGGCCTGAGCTGAAGTTGGACCCTTAACCTACCGAGCCACCAAGGTGCCCCTAAACTCCTCTTCTTATAAAGACAGCAGTCGTATTGAATTGGGGCCCATTTTAATGACCTCATTTTAACTTTAATTACCTCTTTAAAGATCCTATGTCCAAATATATTCATGTTCTGGGGTGCTGGGTTTAGGACTTCAACATATGAGTTTGCAGGGTTGGGGGATGCAGCACAATTCAGTCCATAACATACATGAAGCAAACATCCCCCAAGAGTCTTGTATTGTACATGAACTTGTCATAGACTCTCTTATATATTTTGTATACTTCATTTTCTAATCTGCTGGATGTTTCCAGGTGTGTTTCGCTCATGATCTCCTGAACAGAATGAACAGTGATTACTTAATCTGACTAATCCCAAACTGTTCCCAAGGTACAATTAATATATCATACATATTTTGCATTGAATATGGTCCTCAACGTCCCCTCATCAGTGTCCATCCTGATTCGTTAATTTGAATTCGTCTTCAAGTTTCGAAGTTTGATCTCTCCGAGGCATTTTAATTCTGACGAATCGCCATATGAATCTATTATGTTTTTATATCTATGTTTATTTACCCTGACAAGAAATGAAAGGGATGAAATGAAAGCTGCCTCAGTGCTGGTTTCCCATGCCCACAGGGCGAGGCAATGCTGGTGGGTCTCACTTGCACACGCAGGAACGTCAAAGTTAGGAAACTCAGAACATGTATCTAGTGGCTATCCTACCTCATCCCTCCAGAAAGAGAGGCAGAGACTTCGACTTTAGAATGCCAACAATCTCTAGGGAGAGGAGGAGAAAGTCTCTAAGTTGGAATGTAAGCAAATGGTTCTAGGACGATACAGAATCTCTAACTTGTAAGTCTTGTTTTCCATCAACCATCCTTTAAGCCAGGTTGCCCATAACGTTTGTTCAGAAAGCCCCGATTGCATGGAAACGTGGAAAGCTTCTTGGAGAATTGTTTCCCAGTGGTAATGCCTCCCTGTGTCACCATCAGCCACAGACAGCAATTGGAAATACCAAAAGGTCCTGAAGGAGCACACCTTAATGAACCCATAGCATGATTCCAGCACCCTTGCTGCCATTTCTACTTTCCCCCATGATTTATTAAGTACAGTTTACGTTGTTTCCCCACAGAAGAAAGAATTTTAAGCTCTAATCTACCGCTACAACACAAGGAGTAGAGGAAATATGGCCTCTGTCATAGTTGGTTTGGGCTAGTATAACAAATTATCATAGTGTGGAGACCTTAAAAATAAACATTTATTTTTCACACTTCTTTAGGCTAGAATTCCAGGATCAAGGTGCCAGTATGGTTCTGTTCCCAGGGAGTGTCCTCTTCCTGGTTTATAGATGACTATCTTCTCACTCTGTCCTCTCATGGCAAAAAGAGAGCCAGCTAGCACACTGGCCTCTTCTTTTAAGGAGACTAATCCCATTCAGGATGGTGAAATCTGAAACTTGTCCCCAGGCGTGGAAGGCAGGGAAAAGCCAAAGAAAAAGGCAGACCACTCAGATTGGTGGGTAGCAGATTTAACAAACAAGGGAACTTCCCTGCAGTGCCTGTCTCGTGGGCTCCAAGACAAGTAGATCTCCATATCTGCCCACCAGAATCTTAGAGGGTTATAAAGAGGTCTTAGCTGTGTGCAGTTATGTATTCAGTCCATATGGTCACAACGACATGCTCGCCCCAGGCTGCATCCTTGAAAGAGCTCCTAGTGTGGGGACAGTGGGCAGAGCTTACATTCCAAGACAGGGGAGAAGATGAAGAACCTCTGATTGCCTAGGTCCAGCTCACGCGTCAAACAGTGGCCACATCCTCTCAATAACCTCTCCTTTTCCATGACCTAAATGCTGTTCCATATATCACCCTTGGCTACCACAGTGGCTTTCTGGCCATTGCTTATATTTTCTACAAACCCTCTTCCTTAACGCTTTACCATTGCTATGCCTCATGCTTCTAGACAGATATACATATCCTGGTACTCAGTATATGTACTTTTTCTCTGACTGTACTTAAATCTGTATTCAATGTCACCTACTAAGAAAAGTGTCTCCTGAATACTATAACAAAAGCAGTACAATTTTCATCTTTAGCTCCATTTCTTTCTCTATTTTTCTTCAGAGAACTTACCCCTTGCTAACTGGTGATATCATATGAGAAAATGAATTTATGTGTTAACTGTCTCTCTCCCTCCAAAATATCAGTTCTACAAGGGAACTAACATTGTCATATCCTCAGTTTCTAGAACATGGCCTGTCACTGAACCAGCGTTTAGTAACTATCTGATGAGATGGTGAATGAATGAATGAATGAATGAATTAGTGGTCCAAGGAAGTGAAATTGGAAAGTGATGGCTGAGAGACGGCTAAGCCCCTGAGTATCATTACAAGCAGTCGGTAGATGGCAACCAACATGAATAAACCCAGCATTAGTAGAAGAGAGTCCTATGTAGAAATACAGAGGTGAACACAGTAAAAATAGATGAAGGAACTACTGTTCAGTATATTAGGCAAATTGAATCAAAACTTAAAATTTAGTCCAAAAAAATTTATTTTTATTTTTTAAAGTTTACTTATTTATTTTGAGAGAGAGAGAGAGAGAGAGAGAGAGAGAGAGAAAGCATGAGCAGGGGAGGGGCAGAGAGAGAGGAAAGAATGAGAATCCCCAACCAGGCTCTGCACTGCCAGCACGGAGCCAACGGAAGGCTCGAACTCACCAACTGTGAGATCGTGGCCTGAACTGAAATCGGATACTTCACCGACTGAGCCACCCAGCTGCACCTAGCCTGAAAAACTTTTTAATAAATTAGGGAAATTAAAATTCTGACAAAATTTTATCCAGAAATAAGCTTCAAAGTACAAAGCATATTAATGACCTATTGTCACATTTTGCTGAAAGCTCTAAAAGATTTTAGCTTTAAATAGAGTGGACTGAATTAAATAATCACAATTTGGTCGAATACTCCTATTTTAGAACAATAGCTACTGTAGATTTATCTGCTAGAGTTGAAATTTAAGTTTTTTTCAAGACTTTAGTATACTGATAGTTAAACAATCATTATAAATAAAAGTAATTTATGTGCAATGAAGAAGAATACATCAATTGAAAAGAGTGAGAATTACAAATTTAATAGATGAATATCAGCCTGGAAGTTCTCTTTTTAAAAAAAATTTAATGTTTTTATTTATTTTTGAGACAGAGAGAGACAGAGCATGAGCAGGGGAGGGGCAGAGAGATAGGGAAACGCAGAATCCGAAGCAGGATCCAGGCTCTGAGCTGTCAGCACAGAGCCCGACCTGGGGTTTGAACTCAAGGAGTGTGAGATCATGACCTGAACCAAAGTTGGATGCTCAACCGACTGAGCCACCCAGGCGCCCCTAGCCTGAAAGTTCTCTTAAAAGTTGATACAAATTGGGGCATCTGGGTGGCTCAGTTGGTTAGGCGACCGACCGACTTTGGCTCAGGTCACGATCTCACAGTTGGTGAATTTGAGCCCCACGTGGGGCTCTGTGATGACAGCTCAGAGCCTGGAGCCTGCTTCAGATTCTGTGTCTCCCCCTCTCTCGGCCCCCTCCCCTGTTCACACTCCGTGTCTCTCTGCCTCTCAATAATAAATAAACGTTAAAAACATTTAAGAAAAGTTGCTACAAATTAATGAACTTTGATAATAGTATTAAAATTAATTTAAAAATAATGACATTGGAGGGTTTATTTGTGTTAGGCTGAAAATTCCAGAGGAGTACACAGAATTATGAGAAGGTAGCAATTAATGAGAAGCAAAGTAATTCAAAGAGGACTTCAGTTTTTGGTGGCTGCTGGGGACAGCAGTGCCGAGAATTACATCCAAGATGACTCTATGGGGGGGGGGGAGGGTGCCTGGGTGGCTCAGTCCTTTGAGTGCCCCACTCTTCATTTAGAGATGAGTCAGGTCATGATTTCACGGTTTGTGAGTTCGAGCCCCACCTCGTGCTTGGGATTCTCTCTCTCCTTCTCTCTCTGCCCCTTCCCTACCCACCTCTCAAAATAAATAAATAAACTTAAAAAAAAACCCAGATGACTCGACATAGGGTTCCGGGTGGTATCAGAAGTCTGATGGACCCAGCAGACTGTAATCGGTGCTTAATTTTCATGTCGGGTGATGCCAGAATAAAGCTGGCTCTCCCGGAAGGTGGGGCATTAGATTAGCTGGAGTTACCGACACTCATCTCTGAATAGGACCAGCGACAGCTTCCAATAGTTAGGAAAGCCAATCTTCCCTTGAAGACACTGGAAAGAAATTTCACTATACAGATCAGATGAGATAGGAAGCAATTGGCTCAGTGAACACTTATATTCCAAGGATGAGGTGCAGCCCGTGCGGCCTGGTACAGGGGTCACTGTGCAGAATCCATGGCCTCCCAAGCAAGAAACTTGTTCATGCTGTTGTTCTAACCTAAGGAAAGGACCCCGTGTTTCTCTTCATTTCATTAACTTTTGAACACTGTGTTCATCATCCAAAGTACGTTTTGAGACTTCATGCTTTATCTTTCAGGTCTTTGATTTTCTTTTCTTGCGTGTCCAACCTGTTCTTATGCTTTCTGTGCCTTCATTTACATTTATCAGCTTCAGGTAGGAAACAAGCCAAGGCCACTTTCACATCCCTGAGTGGCCTCTTTCCAGGTTGACATCTATGAGCTAAACAACCCCACAAATCCATTTCACAGCAAAATCAGCCTGCTCAGGATTTTTCATACTTTTTTGTCTGGAAGTGTTTTGCAAAACACTGTATTGCATGTCCTGTAAAAATAAAGGTAGAAAAGTCCTAAGGAAGCTTTCTGATCTCTACAAGTGCAGGGACTCTGTTAGGAAAGGAGATACGTATCTTCATTTCGCGTGTGTATGCATAACGTGAAAGTGGAGGCACTCAAGTAACCTATATGGAGAAGCTCTTGCTTGCATATGGCTAAAAGGCCAGAGGTCAGGGTCATTCAGTGCCGGGCAAGAGGTCCTGCAACGATACCTGAAACTATCACGGTATCTTAATGCGTTAACATTTATGTTATTGCTCTGAGTTCTCGAAAAAAAGTCTGTGTTTCCCAGGCTTTGCTTAATAAAAAGAAAATACGTCTTTCAAACATTTCACATAACATACACAAGGTTTGGAATCTTTTTCAAAACCCTGACGTATTTTGCAAACTAACCACTAAAAATGTTACGATAATAGGTAGTGCATTAGCATTTCTGCATCCTGACCTACACTGAATATAGTAAGTGAAGAAGACTTAGCAAATTTGATAGAGGAATATTGGCCCTGCAAAGCTGTTTTAATTGTTATGTATATCATTATAAAATTAATTTCTCTGGTTACATTTTTCATATTTTAGGTATTTTACATATTTATATATAGGTATTATAGATATTCCATAACCACATGCATAATCAATAATTTTAAGATTAAATCAATGCATACCTTACAAAGAATGAAGTAACCAACATCCATCTACCCACCAACCAGTTTAGGAATTGAGATCTGAGAAAAGGCCAGGGAAGCTTGATTGGTAAACCAGTATGTCCCCACCTGGGACACTTCTACTCCTGGTGGTGCCTACTGACTTTCTAGGGTACCATTCAGTTTAAGGACATCACTTTTCCTATGATCAATTTCCATATATGCCTTTTTCCTAAAATTTATATCCCCCATAAAATGACTGTGATATATGAGGAGACTTGCCTTCTCTACCCCCTTTTCCAAATTTCCCATTTTGTCATCCTTACGAGAAAAGGCATAACACGCATTCAATTCTAGTATTTTGATCATTATGAAGTGTTCCCCTTCGTCTCAGTAAATTCTCTTTGTCTTGAAGTTTCTCCTTATCTGATATTAATATAGACGCCCCAGTGTTCTTTTACTTACCTTTGGCATGATAGATCTTGTTTCCTTTAATTTCAATATATTTGTGTTACTAGAGGCTAAATACTTAATTTTTTTTATTATATTCTGAGAATTTCAGATATTATCTTAAGGAGGCACTGAGTTACAATATTTCTCCTCAAAAAGAATTGAGTTTTAGGCTGGCAGACAGTAAAGTATCAGAGGAATACATTGATCTGTCAGGCCTTGTTTTAGGCTTTCTTTAAAGAGAGTTATTACAGTTTTTTGTTTTGTTCCCCCCCCCCCCACTTCCCCATATTTCTAGGTTCATAGCCGTCAACCTAAAGTGTGGTTAGTTTTACTTTTTGTATTAGTTTGCTAGGATCACCACACAAAATCTCACAGACAGGGTGGCTTAAAAAAACAGAAATTTATTTCCCCATAGTTCTGGAAGCTGGAAGTCCGAGATCAAGGTGTCAGAAGGGCAGGTTTCTCTGAGGTCTCACTCCTCAATTTGCCAATGGCTGTCTTCTCACTATTTCCTCACATGACCTTTTCTCTGTGTGCTCACGTCCCTACTGACTCTTTCTCTTCCTGTAAGGACACAAGTCCTGTTGGATTAGGGCCCCATCCCTATGGCCTCATTTAATCTTAGTTATTTCTTTAAAAGCTCTGTCCTTAGATACTACTTCGCAATGAGAAAGAATGAAATCATGCCATTTGCAGCAACGTGGATGGAGCTGGAAGGTATTATGCTGAGTGATATAAGTCAGTCAGAGAAAGACAGATACCACGTTTTCACTTATATGTGGAATTTGAGAAACTTAACAGAAGACCATGGGGGAAGTGTAGGAGGAAAAATAGTTTTTAAACAGAGAAAGAGCCAAACCACAAGAGATTCTTAAATACAGAGAACAAACTGAAGGGGCATGGGGGATGGTGGGGGAGAGGGGAAAATGGGTGATGGGCATTGAGGAGGGCACTAGTTGGGATGAGCACTGAGTGTTGTATGTAAGCGATGAATCATGGGAATCTACACCTGAAACCAAGAGCACCCTGTATATGCTGTATGTTAAGTAACTTGACAATAAATTGTATTAAAAAAATAAAAATAAATAAGATTGAAAAAAAAGAAAGAAAAACTTACACTAATGTAAGTTATATCTCAATTAAAAATTTTATAAAACAAGAACTAAAATAAAGGCTCTATCTTTATTTTTTTTAATGTTTATTTATTTATTTTGAGAGAGAGAGAGAGAGAGAGAGAGAGAGAGAGAATCCCAAGCAGGTTCTGCACTATCAGAGCAGAGCCCAACTCAGGGCTCTGTTTGTCAAACTGTGAGATCGTGAGCAAAGCAGAGATCAAGAGTTGGATTCTTAACAGACTGAGCCATCCAGGTGCCCTGTAAAGGCTCTTTAACTATAGTCACCCTCAGGGTTAATTTCAACATATGAATTTGGATGCAACACAATTCAGCCTACACAGTCTTGTTAGATGGCCTTTCTGATAACTCAACTCAATCTTTGACTTGTTCATAAAGATTCTCCACCCTGATTGATCCTGGCCACCAAACTTTCCAGAGCATTAAGCATGTTCCAGAATTGCTCAGCTCCCTGCCTCCAAGCAGCTGTTCTCTGCCTAGTTTCTTGGCATCTTGGTGGAGACTCAGGAGGATCTCTCTGGATTTCCCTCTCCCTGGCTCCTTCTTCTCCAGTACTTTCTCTCCTAAATCCCGACCACCCTAGTAAGAAACAAACTTTAATCTCTTCCTTCTCTATCTAGTGTAATTGCTTCTCTTTCTTTCATCCTATATAAATGCACCACATCCCAGAAAACGTTCCCAGGGAAAAAGCCTACATAAAAGTAGATACCCTTTGTATGCCTCCTCTCTCTCACGGATAGTGGCCTTACATTAGCTGCTGTCCAATGGCTGCAACTTGTTGTGTTTCATATATTTTGTACATGGCATCATAGATTTTATACATATTTTAAAAGCTAGTTTAGTTGCATTGCACAGGTTTTGGTATATATGTTGTTTACCATTTATGTGAAAATAATTCAACCCTCTTGAGTAGATTTATTTTGAAATAGCATTGATTAAGTTCCTAACAGGATGAACTTTCTATTTGCTATTTTTTTTTTTTAGTTATTGATTTCTGTTTTAATTCCACTGTTGTCTGAGAATATACTCTGAAGTGCTCAAATCATTTCAAACTTGCTATGGCTTGCTTTCTAACCCAGCATATGGTTGGTTTTGTCAAGTGTTACCTGCGCACTCAATATTTTGTGTATAATGGGTTACATGGAACTTACTACTAAAATTAATTTCATTTATATTTTTAAATTCTATAATTCCCAGTGGATTCTTTCCGTTAGATTCTAATTCTCAGGTGAATTTCTCCATCCTCTCTAGTCTTTTTTTTTCTATCTCTTCCTACATCCTTATACTCTTTTGAACATATTATTATTACTTTGAATATGTTCAATATATGCTAATTCCCATATCTGGATTCCCTGTGGGTCTATTTCTATTATATATTTGTTGGTTGGCTATTGGTCATTTGGTCCTATCCCTGCATAACGACTTCTGTGTTGGAACCCGCACATTAAAGCATTGAGGAAGTTTTCCTGAAAGGGTTCACTTTTTCCTGGTAGGTACCTAGACGTTCTGCTCACCTCTGATCCAATCAAGGGCTGAGCTGAATTGAGCTGAGGCCACAGTATTGACAAGTGGCCATCTCCCTCTGTTTTCCCCGGATCTCAGGGAGCAGGCTTCTAGGAATTTTCACTGAGAACCTGATGGGTCTCCTAAGGTCACTACTCAGGAAGGTCCTGAATGCAAATGCTTTTTTTTCCCTCCTCTGGACAGCAAGACTGTTAAAACTATATTATGATCTTCAAGGACTTTTTGCTTAGCTTTTTAGCTTTGTGAGGCTTCAGAAGTTGCAAAATTTTGAAGGGAACACCAGCCATGTGTTGGGGTCAGTTCTCTGCTCCTCCCTTCCCACTGGGACCTTGCTCAAGTGTCAATATGAAGCCCTATGAGACCAACAAAACCTCTACTCGTATCTGTGTGTCAAACAGTGGCCCCCTGCCCAGCTAGACTCAAAACTCAGCCTCTTTCACTGTATCCAAAATTGGCGAAGCTTCCATGGAAAGAGGAGATACACAGCATCAGTTCAGGCTCCGCATCATCTTCTGTCTGGAATCTTGGCTCCTCCAGTCCTTGCTTTAGAGAAATATTTTTGTTTTTATTCAAGAATTCTAATTATTTTCAGCAGAAGCATTGGGCTGCCACAAGCTATTCCATTCTGTCCAGAAATAGAAGTCTGGTCTATTTTTTAATTGGGATGTTTGTAATGTCAAATGATTTGAGAAAAACAATCTTCATTCAACCTCCATGTACCATGGGAGAGATTATGTAATAACAGCCAAAATGTATAAAATGGAAACTTGGCTGTATAAAGAATGATCTAACCTTAGAATAGGAAAGTGTGGTCATGAAAAACAGAATGGGGAAGTTACAGAAATATAATTTTAACTAAGAGGATGTATATTTGTGGATTATAATAAAAAACCAAACTGTTTTCATTCTGGGTGATGAGACTATAATTTTTTTTTCATAATTTTCATAATTTTCTAATTTATTTGTGATTCAGAATTTGTTACTTTTACAATAAGCAAAACTAAATGCTCACAAAAATATTTACACAAATATAATGTTCAATTATTCAGAAAATTCCTTCAGAAGTCCTCGTTCCTGACATTATTGAAAAAGATGAAAATAAAATAAATGTGAGGGGCACCTGGGTGGCTCAGTCGGTTGAGTGTCCGACTTCGGCTCAGGCCATGATCTCACAGCTCGTGAGTTGGAGCCCCGCGTTAGGCTCTGTGCTGACAGCTCAGAGCCTGGAGCCTGCTTCAGATTCTGTGTCTCCCTCTCTTTCTACCTCACCCCTGCTCACACTCTGTCTCTCTCTCTCTCTCTCTCAAAAATAAATAAACATTTAAAAAAATAACAATAGGGGCGCCTGGGTGGCTCAGTCGGTTAAGCGTCTGACTTCAGCTCCGGTCATGATCTCGCGGTTCGTGGGTTCGAGCCCCGCGTCGGGCTCTGTGCTGACAGCTCAGAGCCTGGAGCCCGCTTTGGATCCTGTGTCTCCCTCTCTCTCTGCCCCTCCCCTGCTCATGCTCTGTCTCTCTCTGTGTCAAAAATAAGTAAACATTAAAAATAATTAAAAAAAATAACAATAAATAAATAAATAAATGTGATTGCTGGAAATACAAAATATAGCTAGTCATGTACATATTCCATGTATATGGAAAAAATATTAGAGAATATAGGAAATATTTGATAACATTATTATCAACAGATAAACCAAATGGGTAAATTGTATGGAACAGCCGTACAAGTTAAACAGCATACTTTATAGCAGGACACTTTACAAAGCCCATAAAGGAATATACCATCATGAAATACAAAAATAGGAAAGTCACTTGACCTGGTGTACATGCCATGCATCTGTGAATTCCTCGAAACTCAGTGAAAACAATAATCACAGCCAGTGTACAAAATGAAGATCAGTATAAACTCTCATCGTTAGCCTGTAAGATATAATTATTTGCATATGAAAGTAATTTGTTGATGCTCATTAGGAAAAGAATGAATATGAAAAGTATCCTTTGGCAATGTGGTGTTGCCTCTGTGTCTTGATGACAGAACAAGGTACGTGCAATCAGATAATACGTGTGCTTCGAGGTAGCAAGAAGCTAACACCGCAGAAGGAAGAGGGCGTTTTAATGTCATCACTAGTATTAACTGTTAAGTTGGGAACTGGTCACTAGGTGCCAGGGCAAGTTGCTATTTGTTTACTACGGATTGATTCACTATTTCTCCCAACAATCTGAGGGGAGGGTTTTGCTTATTTTATAGGTAAGAAGATGAGAGTTTTAAGAATTTTAATGAGTAGGGGGCGCCTGGATGGCTCAGTCGGTTAAGTGTCTGATTCTTGGTTTCTGCTCAGATTGTGATTTCACAGTTCATGAGTTGGAGCCCCCTGTCGAGCTCTGCGCTGACAGGGCAGAGCCTGCAAGGGATTCTCTGCCTTCCTCTCTCTCTCTCTCTCTCTCTCTCTGCCCCTCCCATACTCACACTGTCTCTCTCAAAAATAAATAACTATTTTTTTTTTAATTTTAGATAATTTTAATGAGCAAATTGATTTCAGAGTGTGCACTCTCTACAACCTTCAGAGTCAACATTAAAGTGAGTGGAAATGAGTTATTCCCTTTTGGAAACAGTGTAAAATCAGTTAGTTACATAGGGTGGACTCGAAGCTTGGAACTGACTTCATTTATGGCTCAAGGGAGATACAAATCTCATCTTACATCATTCCCTGATTTCTCTTCCAGTATATGTGATTTAGAGCACATTCATATACTCATTTCAATATATTTTTTAAAATTTTCATAGAATATATATTGGGAGGGAAATAAAGTGTCACAGCTGTAGGAAGCAGAGGGGGATGATTACAGACAACATAAGCATCAGAGATTGTGTTTGGCTGCACGTAATAGAATCGAGCTACCAAGGCTTGACCAAATAAAGGTTAATTTTTATCCGATAAGCTCAGGGAGCAGCAGTCTCAAGCTGTTGCAACGGCTTCAGGAAACTCTTAGTATCCTGGGCTTCATCTGTCTTAGGCTGGTCTTGGCCTGTGGCTCTCATTCTCAGGAACAATTCACAGGTCCAAGTGGCAAGGTCCACATCCAGCCTGCAGTCTGCATTTCAGAGTATAGGAAGGAGACAGGAACAGGCAGTACTGGAGAGCCTCCGTTTCACAAAAGCCAACCATTCTCTGAACACTTCATCAGCCGCTCCGGTTTGTCTGCCAGAATACACCTAGCAGCAAGAGAGGCCAGGAAGTGTTTTCTAGCTGGTCACGTGCTGCTTTGGACCAAATTCGGGTCTTGTCCAAAAGGAAGATAGGGAGGATAGACATCAGACTGGCAATCAGTGGTGACTTGGGCTTTCATCAAAATGTTTCAGCTTAATCAGAAGAATGAATTGAGAAAGTAGCACATAAATGAATCTAAAAAGCCAAATCAAAGCTCTAAAGCGAAACAACACAATAAGACGGTGATGTGGACAAATATATTTTTTTAACGTTTGTTTATTTTTGAGAGAGAGAGAGAACGAGACAGCAAGCACGAGTGGGGGACGGGCAGAGAGAGAGGGAGACACAGAATCGCCAGGCTCTGAGACCCGAGGCAGGGCTTGAACCCACAAACCACGAGATCATGACCTGAGCTGAAGCCAGGCACTTAACTGACTGAGCTACTCAGGTGCCCCAGTGACGGGGACAAATATTAAGAATTAAGGGAAGAAGCTCAAGCTGAGTTTGTACGACTGAGCAAAAATCAGCATTAATTTTTGAATTCACCCTATGCGTGCAGATTTTGAGACCTGCCTATGTGACTAATTATTATTTTTTACAGACTACCCGACAATCAAGGATTGGTGATAGGATCCAAACTTTTGTTAATAAACCCAGTGTTTCTTCTTGGAGCTACAGTACAAATGATCATAATATATGCCATTGACTTTTCTGAATCGAATCATTTAGGTTCTTCATTCTCAAGCCTATTGAAAGCCAATGCTCTACTTTTACAACAAGTGTTCTGAGATGCCCACTCAGCCATCCTGAGAAGAAGAGATCTTAACTGGTTTTTAAGGGCTTATAGTATGCCCAACAAAAATATAAAGATGAAATAATTATTTAAAATAGAAGATTATGTTCCTCTTTGTGTAAACGCTTGGTCACAACCAGGCCAGAAGAGCTAACCTTACCCCTGTATGTAGCATCACTGTGATAGTGATAACTACACAAATTGACTGATGCAGGGGCGTCTGGGTTGCTCAGCCAGTTAAGTGTCTGACTCTTGATCTCAGCTCAGGTCTTGATCTCAGGGTCATGAGTTCAAGCCCCACATTGGGCTCCGTGCTGGGCATAGAGCCTACTTAAAAGAAAAAAAAAAAAAAAGACAGATACAGGAGTGTTCTTTTGGTGAGTTGTTGTTCTTAATTTTGTGAACCAGCCTTGGTCAATTTCTGATCAAAACAAGGTTGAATCTTTCGGTAATTTATATCACCGTGGTTTTTCCAGGCAAAAATGCTTCTTGTCTACATGTCAAATGGAGCACTGTTACAAGCTTACATACTTCTGAACAGGTTCTTAACACCTGCGGATGACGGTGGCACCCTCGAAAGCCATGAAGGATACTGGCAATTCTTCCTCCTGTAGGATTGTCTCATATACCGCAGAATGTTTAGAATGTGTGGCTTGTGACCGCTGAATGTTAATGACAATAAAAAAAAAAAAAAACCTTTCACACATTTCTAAACTACCTCCTGAGGAGGCAGTAATGATTCCATTAAGAATCCTTAACCTAGATGTTTGGTCTAAGAACTGAAATTTTGTTGATGAAATTCAATACTAAATCAGTCTGCCTTAAAATTCATCTAGGAGGACTGCATACATTTGATAAGAATGCCCCCGTTCCATTCTTTGGGTCTTAATTTGCCATTGCTGCTTCCTGTTCCTGTCAATAGGCCCCAAGCCGGTCAATCTGGGGAGTCAATTTCTTCATTCAGTGGAAGAAGCTCATTAAATCTATAAGCATCGCTGACACGTTAAATCATAGCACAAAGTTTATTTCTCCTTGCTGCTAATATTTGTTATGAAGATTCTGTGCCCAGCTCTATAATTTGATGTCTTCTTCCTGTATATGCAATCCGTCAATTCCTGTCCACTTAGACTTCTGACCCACGGTCCAATTCTGATCCATGATGCTTGACCTTCTCTATGCCTGAGCAGCCTACATTGAATTTCGATGTTTTGGTACCAGGTTGTGACTTTTGATAATGTAGGGCTGCCACTGGACACCTCATTGGTCTCTGATGCCTTCATTCGGTCTGACTCCGTTCAGAGTGAATGTACTCCACTCCACTGTAAATCCAAGAACCCAGGCTCTCTCCAAATACACCCTCTCTATCTCTCTCCTTCCTCTGCCTCAGCATTTAGGGCCTATCCCCTCACCATGCCACCTATGTCCTGGCATTAAAAAACAAAAACAAAACCAAAACAGATTCTCTTGAAGAGGCAAAAACAATGAGAAAACGTTGAAGAAAAGGATTGAATAAAGAATCGTCAATGCCCTAAACCATATAGACAGTCAGAAAGAAATGAAAATATTTGAGCGTTAAGTACCTCCTCTGTGTGTTTCCTCTTCTTCTCTCATCCCATAACCACAGATTATAAACTCCCTGAGGATCGGGATCTGTCATTTTGTCTATTGTTTGCTACTGATACCACAAATTTTGCTAGTGTCTGAACCACAGTAGACACTCAAACATCTGATAAATGAATGAATGAATGAATGAGCGAAAGCATCATATGAGGGACAGCAGTAGTCAAAAGAAGTCTGTGTCAAAGTATGAAGTTGCCCATCAAATTCTGAAATGGCCCACACATTGATCTTAACTAAAATGGTTAATTCAAAACAGTTATAACTACTTTGAAAGTCTTTGAAAACAGAATAATGTTGTCCAGTAACAAATGCATATCTTTTATGGTCAACAACAAGCAGTGTTTACTATTCTCCTGAATGTGTGTATATAATATATATAATGATAGGACTTCTAAATTTAAATTGTAAATTGTGAATTTTAAAAGAGTGTCATTATTTCCCCATTTAAATGCTGGGCAGCAACAACAATCACTCACATAGTTTAATTTTACAACTTGAGAAATTTCCACTTGTTTATCAACGGGTAAATCATTTTAAAAAATACAAGAATATTATCTTTCTAGTTGAACCTCAACCAGAATCTATAGTGCTAGATTTAAATTGCTTTGAACCAAGCATTTCAGTCTCCTAAAATTGGCATATTTTGAACTATAAAATACATGCATTTGCAAAAATATTTTGAATTGTTGGGTTTTATGTCTAAAATGAAGTAAAAGTGGCATATAAAAACATACTTGTATCAAATTTTGAAAACTGATTGAAAAAATCAAGAGATACAGCATTTAGTATTTAGATGATTTCTGCACCTTAGAACTCTTTTGATACAGAAACAGAACGAACAACAAAAATTTTTCATTTCGTGTCAAGTGCAGTAATTTGGAAACAATAAGCCAGTAATTTCCCGGTCTCCCAGTGAAATCAGGGAATTCAGAACATTCCTTTGTACAGGAACTTTCAGACGCAGGAGGCAAAAGATGGCAGCAGTGAGTTGTTCCAAGACCTATACTACATATGATCATTGGACTTCATTTTTCAATATTATCTAATTGTGCATTTAATAATATCTTAAATTATAAGTGATTTTAGATGAAGAGAAATCATAATTTACCAATGAAATTGGGCACAGAGCAAATCAAAACTGTTCAGGGCATCACTGTCCTTCTTAAATACCCACCTCACCTACCCTTTACATAAGTTTATAGGGACTGCCTCCGGGTCATTTCCAAGGATTACAATTAGCGAATAGGTTTTGCCACGGCTCAGTTAAAAAAATAACTCTAAAACACTTATAAAAAATTATTTTCTTAACTTAGATCTACATAGGCATAGAAGACACATGTTTCCCATGGATAATATTTATGCATGTACTTTAAATTTAATCCAAAGTGTAACTAACCTTTTCTTAACACTTCCCTCTCCACCCCACCATGACTTCCTGAATTAAAAGATGTGAAATACAGGTTAAAAAAAGTTTTTTCCCCTCCAAAATCCGACCAAAGCTAAGGTGAGAACAGAGCATCCTTTAAAATATAATGCAGCCTAATGGATACACTACTGCTAATTTGTCTTGTACCAAGTTCTCTGCAGTAATTGAATGCCTTTCTGAGGACTAAAACAAAAAATACAGTTCGACATGTGCTGAAATATGGCCCTGCAGTGTCCTCTCTCACAGGGATCGGGAGTATTTTATTTTATTTTATTTTTTTTTTTAAATTTTTTTTTCAACGTTTTTTATTTATTTTTGGGACAGAGAGAGACAGAGCATGAACGGGGGAAGGGCAGAGAGAGAGGGAGACACAGAATCGGAAACAGGCTCCAGGCTCCGAGCCATTAGCCCAGAGCCTGACGCGGGGCTCGAACTCACGGACCGCGAGATCGTGACCTGACTGAAGTCGGACGCTTAACCGACTGCGCCACCCAGGCGCCCCGATCGGGAGTATTTTAATATGGAGCTGGCTTTAAAACTTGAAGCCAGGCCAGAGCACTAATTTTGGAGGCGAGACCAAGCTTGTGTGGGCACCTGTAACCCTGGGTTGAGAGGATTAAAAACAAACATTTGCACTGTCGTCCGAAGTCCTTGTCTTAATACGCTGCTCCTTGCGTTTATTTCTACCTATTTAACCTGTCTAAAACTTTTTTTTTCTCTTTGCATTTACTTCAAATGATAGTTTAGCATGCTCCAAAGTACAACAGAGAATAGCCCCGGATAAGTATTCAAGTCATTTAACTTTCTTGGATTATCTCTTTTGACACAAAAGAGAAGCACTTTGCCAGGGAGAATCATAAGCCCCCCAAATCCCTCTGATGACAATTTCCTGTATTCTTCCCTGCTTATCTGTGTCTCAGAAACCAGCTCTGGGGAGGGGAGGAATAGAGAAGATCACAGCCTCAGACAGTCTGGGATCTACAGGGTCAGGGACGGCGAGCTGTGGCATGATTAGGAGAAACGTTTGCCTCTGGCCCAGGGTGGGCTGCGGTCTGCGGTCTGCCCGCCCAAGTCCTTTGCAGGAGGGGCAAGCCCCGTCATGATACCTGAAACAGGGACACAGGTGAAGGCCCAGAGGACTTTCTTGGCACATAACTTGGGGATTGTTTTCTAACAGTCCTTTCATCGTTCACGACGTTGATTGTACTTGCTGTATTTCACAGTAAGAGAGGCACAGAGAAGTCTCAATGGAGTCAATGAGTCAAACCATGGGGAGATACGGAAAACCAATCTCAAAGTGAAGAGAGCAATGCGGGATCCATTGGAAAACTATGCAGAAGGGACAGGTGGGGGGGGGTTCCAGTTGAGCTTGGGGAAGGGGCGGAGGGGGGGGGGGGGGGGGAGGAGGACGAGAAGAGAAGGTGCCGAGGTGTGGAAGTAGGAAGGCACACGAGGGGGCTCAAGAGGAGGCGAACTCGTCATCGCGGTCTATTCAAGTTCCAGACTGGACAAAGGTCTTTCTCGCAGTTAAGTTCACATACGTTCCAGATTCAAAACCAGAGGGATTCTGTTGAGAAGAAAGTCTCTCCCATGTGCGGAAAACATGTTTTAATCTAAGTGCCGGGGGTGCCAAAAACAGGACTGGCGCTGTGGTGCGGCTCGCAGATGGATGTCCTGCGTTCTCTGCTCTAGAACAACAGGATTTCAGAACACCCACTTGCACCCAGTGGCTTGCACCTTCAGCCTGCCCCCTGCCCCCAAGGCGCACACCAGCTGCTCTAGACCCCCCTCCCGCCCCTGCCCCTTTGTTTGCAGGCCGGCATCTGCCCCGCCACAATAAAACTGTCGGCTTCTTGCACGTGAACCAAGGAACCGGCCCAACCCGGGGTTCCAGGCCTTCCCGGGCCCCTTCCGGCTTTCGCCAGGTTGCGAACAGCCACCCGTCTCGAGGCCCGGCAGCGCGTTCGCCAAGGATGCTCGGCCCTCTCCCAACCCGCGGCCTCCTCCCCTCTCCCCTGCTGCTGCTGCTGCTGCTGCTGCTGCTGCTGCTGCTGCTGCTGCTGCCGCGAAAACCAGGAGAAGTGGAATGCGCACGGCGAAGCGCCGCGCGGTCGCGGCGGCACTGGGCATGCTCGGCGCCCAGGGCAGGTTTGGGCGGCGGGGCGGACGCTTCCTCACTAGCCGGGCGCCCAAGCCGGCCGCCGAGGCATAGGTGGAGGCTGAGGCTGCCGCGCGCCGCGGGAGGAGCCTCGCCCTCGGCGGCGGCGGCGGCGGCGGCGGCGGCGGCGGCGGCGGCACAGGTGGCGCGAGCCGCGCGCGGGGCGCAGCACGGG
>NW_026057577.1:143116158-143190952 GCF_023721935.1 Panthera uncia
TGGAGGAGCCCGGAGCCCGCGCAGCCCGCGCAGCCCGCGGAGCCGGGCAGGGGGCGCTGCGCTCGCCGCGCTCGGAGGGGCCGCCGGGCCGGGCGCCGCGCACTCGCGTCGGGAGCCGCCTCTCCCCCGCGGCGCTCGCCCCTGCTCCCCGCCAGCCTCGCCTGTCCCGCGGCCGCGCTCAGACAACAAAAGCGGAAGATGCTGCACTTGGGCAAGGTCAGGACCTTGCCCTGAAGCCGGGCGGCGGCGCGCACGCCTTTTCCCGGACTGAGGAGCTGTCGCTGGTGGCGGGTGCATGTTCTCCAGGAAGCAGTCGGGCGCCGCGCCGTTCGGTGAGTTGCTTTCGCTGGGCTGCCGGGGCCAGGCGCATCCTCCTCCTGGGCGCCGTCCTCCTCCTCAACCTCCTCCTCCTCCTCCTCCTCCTCCTCCTCCTCCTCCTCCTCGCCGCCGGTGGGGGGTTGGTCCTCTGCTCCCGGCCGGCTGGCGGCGGCGACTGCTGCGCGGTCCTGCCAGCCGGGGGAGGACCGCGATCGCGCCCGGTCCCCTCTCGGAAGACGGCTCTGCCTGGAATGGGGACCAGGGTTAGTGCCTTTCTCGGAGCGGTTAGCAAGTGGCTTCTTGCGTGCTCCCCCTCCCTGCCGCCCCTCTCCCCCGGAGGAGGCGTATATAGGGCAACATCAACAATACTGCTCCCCGCCACCCTCAAGAACATACCCGTTGCCTTCATGACGTCCCTAATATACGGAGAAGACGGGGTGGGGGTGGGGAGGACTTCCCTCTAGTCTTTTGCCCTTATGTTCAATGTCATTACGATGTTTGGCTAGAACAAAATGGAAATACTTAGTCATATGCGTCCATGGCCGTTTCTTCAGTCTCCCGCTGCTTGCCAGACCCAGATCCCCTTTGGTCTATATTTAGCGTTTTCAGAGGAAGCCTTTTCAGCTCGATTCACAGGTTTCGGGGGCTTCTGCGTCCTGACAATAGATAGCGAGGCTCTGGAAAGCGCCGCCTGAAACCCAGGTTTGGAACGCTGTGCATGTGTGTGGGGAGACTGCGATGCGATATTTGGGGGATCGGTAATTAATGGCTGAAAAGCAACGCTGCTTTTCTTTTCGCCGACCTTCCTCTTATTCTGGTGTGTAATGTGTTCTCACCGATTGCTGCTCAGCTGGTTCGAACCACTACGTTCAGAATTAAGACACCGGAGAGGTGGTGCAGCCTCCCCGGTCGTGTGGTAGGAAAGCAGTCTTGGGGATTTTTGGTGTGTGTGTGTGTGTGTGTGTGTGTGAGATTCCAACAAAGGACAGCTACTTCCCAGATGCCTAAAGTTGTGTTTCCTTGTACGTGCAGGGGTAGGGAAGGGTGTGGAAATAAAGAAAAAGAAGGGCAGGTTGTGGTTCCAAGATGTTTTGTTCCCCTTGTGTGCTTGGGTTGAACTGATCTGATTTGCTTTGGCCCTGAAAGGTGTTGTTAACATGCATGCCTAATGTTATCAAGCAAATGTGTTGGTTTAGAAAAGGGATAGGGTACAAGCAGACTGTCGGGCCTGACATGCATAGATTTTCACTTTTCGGAACTATGTGACCAGTGTTTAAGATGCTTGCAATTTTCTGCAACGACTTCCATGAAAATAGGGAGGTGGTCCAACTACCCAGGAGTTCTCTCATTGTGCATCTTTCCATCAGTAGCTCAGGGTCCGGTGGTAGTCCTGTTCAGCTCTTTGCAGTTAGTAATTCACCTACAGGATTAAAAGGCTTTCAAGCCGCAGCACTTCTAAAATCCCATGGAGAAGTGTTTGATATGACTCATGTAGAATTACAAGGATGAACCTGTGCATGATTTTGGGGGCTCGTTCTGTGAGAAGCATGACACATAGGGGTGGGCATCCTCAGATGAGGACTGGGTGCTTTACACTGCCCTAAATTCTCTTTGCCACATGCAGAATCCATGTTTAATGCTTTTGGGGGAAAGGTTAAGTGGCATCCTTCCTGCTCTGTGGGCCACAGGATCTCAGGACTTGAATGATGATGCTTGTATCGGGAGTTAGACGGTGAAATTTGGGAGGCCTGTAATTATACAGCTAGGAGGTGTCAGCGTTGTAGGAAGCCCTCTACGGCTTGAGTTAACTGAACGGTGTGATTAGCTTTACCTGTCTCCTGTTAGTTTCACCTTCTACATGTTTAGAAAACTTTCCAAAAGCACTTTGAACACACCATTGTGTTCGTTGCATTGTTTTAATACAAGATTTCTTTCAAGAAGAAGCAGAAAGTGAGGGAGACAGATTTTTTTTTTTGTTTCCTTTGGAGTCTGCTGTTCAGTTTTAAACATGATTCTTAAAGGACTAGTGGATACTGTTCTGTGCTTATGTGTGTACGCAGACAGGTGCCGGTGAGCAGGAGTAAAACTACGTGTGTTGTATGTGTGAGTTTCATGTTATATTGTAGATTGAAAACGATAGTACCTGATTGAATGGCAATTGTAGTACGTACATGAGGTTGTTGCTCTAATAAAATTGTCATAGTCTTGTGGAAAGGAGTTATTTAATTTTGCGAATGTTTGTGTAGTTGTACAACCTAATCATTATAGATGTCACTAATGTTTTCATTGTTTGTAATAAAAGTCATGCACTGTCGAATTACAATATTTCCATCAACTTCACATCTTCCACAGTAGAACACAAGCCAAGTCTTTCTCCCAGTGAAATGGTTCATTGGCGAGAAAATGAATTTCAAATGAAATTAGTTGGAAAATGCAATTTATAGTTTGTTAAATAATTTCTGAGGATAATATCACTTTCATAATGACCTTTAAAATTAAAAATGAAGATATCATATTCTCAAATATAACATTACTTTTGACATATAATTGAGAATGCAGTGCTCTCCTGAAAATATTGTAGAACGTGCTCCTTTCCACGGTGCTTTATCAGAATTCTCTTTTATACAGTACGCGTTTATGTAGTACCGTTGGAGAGTTCTCTAGAGGAATTTCATCAGGCTTTCCTTATGTAAGAAAACAGCAAAACTGCATTTAAGCTAATTTATTGTAATTTGCTTGTCCATAAAGTCAGGTGTGCTTGGTATGGACTAGTGTGTCTGGTTAACAAGACAATTGAACCAAAATTAGAACTGTTGCGTTTTGGACATCCAAAAATGTTTTTCTTCCTTCTTTTTCTCATGACTGTCCACAGAAGATTTGAACATCCATTTATGATTGTTTCTCTATGTGAACATTATTTTTACTTCTGTAATGGGGAATGGGTGCTGTGAGTATTACTCTTCCTGAAAGTTTCTGTTTAATAAAGATTGTTATTTTTGAAAGATGCCATATAGTTGAGAGTATTTAAACCGGAACATCACATTCAGGGAATGAATTACCTCTGAATTACCAGTCAGGGCACGAAATACCAAGAGAAGTCAGGCATATATTCTTAAATCCAGTAGTTCCGTTGAAGGCGTGGTACAGTGGGTCCTGGTGGGCGGATTCACAAGTCAGAAGTACATTTTCAAGCCAGATTCTTCAGTTGGCTTCCATGATGGTTTTCATCATCCATATTCCAAAGGTATTCTCAGTACTCTGAAGGCTCTGTGAGAGGTGTTATGTGGGTGTGGGTGAAAAGTTAATTTGAGGGGGAGCAGTTCACGATATTTGCTGCTGGCTTCTGATTTTTTTTTTTGTATTAATGTAAAATATTAAACATGTCATAAGTAAATCATTTCTATCACATTGTCTGCCAGTCTAGCCTACTGATTAATACACTGCCTGGTTGGGTTTAATGAATCTAATTATCTTCACAAACAGTACCTCTAACAGAGGAAACTCACAGAAATATTTGATCGTACTGTGCTTTCAGTCCATTAAAAATGTTAAAACTCATAGCAAAAATGTGTAGTTTTGACACTTCTCGTTGTTTGTCTTTTGGTCATGTAGCTGTTAAGTATGCTCTCAAGCTCTTTATCATGGTAATTGATTTGTAAGAAATGTCTTAGCTATATTAGGATATTGAAGCTATACTCTATATCAATTAGTTTTTGACAAATTGGAAATAATGACTAAATAAATGAAATAGTACTTCCTGGAAGCTTTCCATATTAGACACATATTCACATGTGTCCCTTGGTGAGATTCCTCAAAAGTTATCTGTAAACTGAATTACATCTATTGAAACTTCTTATTCCCTTAATTGTCATTTCATATCAGAAATACATTTCTAGAGGAAAAAGTTGGGCTCTGACCTACAATGAATATTGTGTGTGTGTGTGTGTGTGTGTGTGTGTGTGTGTTTTATATATTGTATGTATATATTATATATAAAATACATGTGTAAAATAATGAAATGTATTTATGTTATAGTGTAATGAATGCTATTTGGGATTCTGTTTTGTGCGGGTGCAGAGATGTGGAGAGAGTGTTGGCTTTGGGTGCGTCCCAGTCTGTCTCTTCTCAGCTGTGTCCTTGGCCATTTATGTGATACTCAGACTTTAGCTCAGTTTTTTTCCACTGTAAAATGGGCACAACAGGACAGAATATCTGAAAAGATTGATTTCAGGATCAAGTAAGTAAGAGCACAGGTGGCTTAGACATTATGAGCATTTGCATAAACATATGAGATATATATCTGCATATTAAGGTGGATAGTTGTGCTTCATTTATGTATTATTAAATATGTCCTATAGGCTACCACCCTCTCTAACAAAAGTGTTCAATGGATATATTCTCTCCCTACTCTTATTGTAATATTACTTTATTATGTAGCTTGGCATATAAAGTATATCAAGTTTTCTAGTCTACAGCATACCAGTCCTTTGAGTATTAAAATATATATTAGTTAAGCTAAAAGAGAAGTAAATTGTATCTACCAGCACTATTATTAATAAAAAATATTCTAATCAGAGTCAGAAATTATAAAACTTTGATACTCTCTATTAATGTTTATATTATTCACCTGATTAAGATCAAATTTTCTACAACGATTCACATTATACAAAGAATATCATAGACAGTTTAGGAAATACAACCTCACTTTCTGTGAAGTCAGATACTAAACACATGCTCTGTTTGGAACCACAGGGCATGAATCCCATAATAATGTCATTGTAACAAAGATAAAGAAACATTAAACAGCTAAATTTATTATGTAAATAAAAGACTCACTCACCCCCACCTCCTCATTCAAAGCAAGTTTTTTTTTTGAAGTTTATTTATTTATTTTGAGGGAGAGAGAGAGAGAGCGAGAGCGAGCATGCATGAGTGGGGGAGTGGGGCAGAGGGAGAGAGAGAGAGAATCCCAAGTAGCTTCCAAGTTTGGCACTGAGCCCTATTTGGGGCTCAATCTCATGACCATCAGATCACAACCTGAGCAGAAATTAAGAGTCAGTTGCTCAACCCACTGAACCACCCAGGCACCACTAAAATCAAATTTTTGAAAGTAAAATGTGTGTTGTGGTATCTTTTTGACACTAAAGGATAATTTTCACTTGCCATCTAATTCAGTAACTTTAGTAAAGTGTCCTACTCCTTTGGGTTTGGTTATAGGAGCTCCTGCAAGGGAGAACTGTGATCTTTAGCAACCTAAGTTTACCATACTAAAGCTTGGATGTATCTTAGGATTTGTTACAGAATGTGACCTGTTTAACAGGAGACTAATTTATCTGAAGTCAGAAAAACATTTTGACAATAAATATAGTTATTTATATTCAAATTTATGTGTTGTTGTGGGAACTGCCAATTATGTTACCAGAGTAAAATACACGTTATAATAACAGACCTTTCTGGTTTTTGGCTCAAAGTGAGTGGTAAGCCAATTATGTTTGGTTAAATAGATTTAAGTGTCAAGATGTCTACAAATTTCACATGATACAGAATGTACTATTAAAGGGTATATTTAATTTGTAGCATTAGATGATGAAGAAGAGATAGAATTTAATTCCACCGTGGAAATTAGCTAATACATTTATCCCGCATAGGTAAGGGCTAGAGTTTTCTCATTAAGAACATTTTGTGTGTGTGTAATAGATGTGATTATCACTACTGTCATTAGAAAGTTGATCCAATAGGTGTATATTAAGAAAAATGCATTTTGTATGCACGTTTTATTTAGTTTATTCTTTGGGTTTTTGTGGTTTTAAGTAATCTTACAATGTTTATTTTAATCTTTTTTCATTTAAATGTTCAACATCACAAATCACAAAAAGCTATACATTTACCTTAAATTATAACACGTGCCAAAATGTGGATTGTTGGGGGTCTTTAAGAAACCCAATAAATATCATCCCAGCACCCTTATAGTTTCTGAAAAAGTCGATATTTTGAAAGAAAAAGAAGTAAAGGAGTAGCCACCGTGGACGAAATAATCAGGTTTGATTAGAGGTAGTTTGATGTGATGCCAGATGACATCCCAGGGCCTTGGCCTTCTCCCCTCCTCCCTTCCCACAGGGACGGAGCTGTCTCTGAGCCCTGGAGCGTAGCCTTGACTCTCTGCAGGCAGGGGGTTCTTTAGAGGAAGAAGGAAGGAACTAGCCAAGCTGCTTCCTTTATTTTTCAGAAACAGAGGAAGTGAAGGTATGGAGAGAGGCCATAGTGTCACATGAATTAAGTTCCCTTTACCTGGAAGGAAATATCAGAAGTAGGAAAGAAGTGTTCCTCATTGACATGCTTTATAAAGAATTCTGGTTGTAGAATTCTGGATATAATAGCTTCCACAGTATTTTGCTTAGAAGTTGAGCTCTTTAAATATTTTATGGTATTTTGACACTATATCAGGAATTATCTAATGCCCTGGCTGATTTATAGAGAGTATGGTCCATGAAATTCAGCTGATTTATGTATTGCCAACTTTAAAATAACTCATTCTCAGTGTTTCTTCCCTACTCTCCACGTTAGACTTTGACTGCCAATACTTGGGTGGCCTTGTAAGTGGTGAGAATTGGGCATAAAAGGGACAGTGTCAAAATGTGACTTCCCAAACCATATATAAATGATGATCCATGCCAGCTGTTATCGACAGCACTTTCTACCTCAGTGTAGATAATTAGAATTTGGCTGGCATTTAATGTTTTAACTTTTAATAGAAGCAATAATGGACACCGTCAAGAAGAAAAAAGTGAATTTCTAAGGAAATGTGATGTTTTATTTGACTCCGAGCATGACTACTCAACCTTAAGAAGGCTCACTTCTTAAAATAAATTTTATTCTTCTCTCTCAAATAGTTTGTTTGGACTTTCAAACATTAGAGTAACCTAGCAGTCATTACCTTCAGCAATGCAATAATTTAATTCTCAGAAGAATAACTTCTTTGGCAGCAATCCAAGTCTCCCAAATACAAAAAAGCCAAGATTCAGTCTCTTGTCTCTAACACGGTCCTCACTGGTGGCTCTGGTGTTTGTTTGTTTGTTTGTTTGTTTGTTTGTTTTTTTGGGTTACTAGATAAGGAGGTGGGACGAAGATTTCCAGAAAGGCAGAAAGGTGAAATGGGCATCATCTGAAAAGTCTCAGAGACAGTAGAAATCATGTCATATGTACCCAGGTCATAGAAGGTGATGCAAGAAGCCTGGTGCTTGTAGTGTGTGGGTCAGACTGTTTGGCTTGAATTGGGTTGGAGAAAAGTAATAATGTTAAATCCACTGTAGATGCATAAATATATTATGGCACCTCTACCCAAAGGAACATTATACAGTTGAGAGTTATCTCTTCTAAGACAGCGGGGAGTGTCCATGACATTGAAGGTTAAGAAGAAGGTTAAGGTTAAGAAGCAAAGCAGAAACCTATATTGAATATGATACCCAGCACACATACCCATATACACACCCATACAAACACAAGAACATCGTGTTTATGACAGGTTTCAAGAGCTTTGTTCATTGTATATTGTCTTTCCACCAAATATATAATAGTTTATTATGTATTACATCATTACACAGAACAAAAGTATGCCTTTAAATTTGAAAAGGATATTGTATTTTTGCTTTGGGATAAATTTCGTTAATTAGCTGAATGCCTGACTGAAATTAACAAGGCACATCCTTCATTCAGTGTATATTACATATATTCTGTTCAGTTCTACACCTACATTTTCTGTTTTTAAAGTTAAGAGATGTTTTGAGTAGGTTTAGCAAGTTGGTGTCTTCTTGAGAGCTGTGCAGCGTATTAGTGAAATATTTTCTGTTTTTCGAATAATGTTTTATTATTTTTTTCTGTTTTCAAAAGTAATGTGGATTAATTAAAAATTTGAAAATATGGTAGTGATGAAACAAAGCTAAAGTTCATGCATATATCTCAAGCTACAGAAATGACTATTTTTAGCAGAATGCAAATCCATGTACATTTTTAAATTTAGAAGATCCCTCATATTCTGTTTTGTTACTTTTTAACACATAAAGCTGCTTTTTTTCATATGATTTGTATTCATTTTTAGTGTCTGTTTTCCATACCTTTATGTAACATCATTTACTTAAATAACTTCCTATTTTTGGAGATTGATGGCATTTTTGTTTTTTGGTGGTTTGTGTAATGCTGTGATTAAAGCTACATAGTTTTCATCAGGCTATTTTCTGTAGATTACTTCCTAGAACTGGATGTTTTCAAGGCTGTTGATAGATGTTGTCAATTTGTCCTCCAGAAAGGTTATATAATTTACATTTCCTTCAGCGAGGCAGGAGTGTGCCAATTTCTCCATGATTTCAACAACTGGGTATTTTAATTAAAAAAAAAAACGAAAACAAATTCCAATTAGGAGGAAAATTGTGTTTTTCCTGTGATTTAATTTGCCTCTCTGTGACTATGGCTGAGGTTAAATATTACATAAGTTGATGACGCCGTCCTAATTCTTTTGTAAATTGTCTTTTTGTATGTTTTGCGCATTTCTGAGTTGGTTTATCTGCCTCATTTCTCATTGTTTTATATTATTTGTCTATAATAGTTATATTACCTTTGCCAGGTTTTATCAATTTATTAACCATTTTATTCTTATTTTTAAAGCATAATTCTAAAGCTTGTAGTTAAATGTATTCCTTTTTCCTGGGGGGAGGGAGTCCCTCTTTAAGGGAGCATTCTACCTTCCCTGATTTTGTTTGTCCCAGTAGTAAATATGGTAATGGAGCAGATGGTGGAGGGAGTATTTAATAGTTGTATTCTGACTTGACTGAGTTCATATCTCAACTGTTCCATTTTTCTATTAGCAAGTGGTAAGTTACTACTGAGTGCCACTGTTGATAGAGGGCAGGTAACTCCTGTGTCTTCAGGCTGTTGTGAAGGCAGATTAAGAGACTATGGACCTCACATACATAGCAGAGAGGCTAGTATATTTGTGAATCTCAAACACCTTAGTTATTTCTACTCTTCCTTTTTTTATTAAAAATTTTTTTAAGCTGATTTGTTTATTTTGAGAGAGAGAGAGCGAGCATGAGCAGGGTAGGGGCAGAGAGAGAAGGAGAGAGAGAATCCCAAGCAGGCTCCCCATTGTCAGTGCAGAGCCTGATGCGGGGCTCGAACTCATGAACTGGGAGAGCATGACCTGAGCTGAAATCAAGAGTCGGATGCTTCACTGACTGAGCCACGCAGGTGCCCCTCAACTGTTAAATAATAAAGATGACACATCTTTTTCTCTAATTCTGCCTTTTGCTTGCTCCACAGGAAGCATAATTAGGCACCTGCACAGGCTTAGGGACCTGTGTATGACGGGCCAGGTGTTTGCCACGGTCTGGGGCTCACAGGTGGAAGGTCTGTGTGTGTGCTCTTGTCATCCCCACTGTGGCCTCACTGAAATAGTGTTTCACGTTCTTCCGGAAGAGTAAGGGTGACATTCTTAGGCAAATATATGATTTTCTATTTCACAGATAATATAGATCCATATGTATATTTCCCTATCAAATCATATGTGTACATGCACATATGCACCTTTAGTACATGCACCTTTCTCTCTGGTCACATAGGACCTTGCTTCTTTCCACCCCCACTGCACACTGGTAATCTGTCTTTTTATCATTGATTCTCAAATCTTCGGATGATAATTGGCACATAGTAAACACTATGTGTTAATCATTGTGGGCTCTACATACATTTGTTTTCATTGTCAAAACTGGTTCATCAACTAGGGTCTGTTTGGTTTCTTTCAGTGCATTTTGGGCACTGGAATTCTGGAGGGAACACTGAATTAGGATTCTGAGTTTGGGATCCAAATCATGAAATCATTTTTGTTCTGTCTTCTGACCTTGCATCTGAGACTATTTTGTCATTCGCTTATTAGGGTCAACACTTACAGTATTTTTGTGAATGTGATATTCTAATAAATGTGAAAATGCTTTGGGAAATGCTATCATAATAAGCATTTAAGTATAAAATACATTCCCTGAAATTGTTGATCTGCTTCAGGGTTTTTGCTTTGTTTTGTTTTGTTTTGTTTTGTTTTGTTTTTTTGATGAATTGGACCGGACCAAAAGATTTTCTTGTCTGTAAAACTAAATCTCTGACCTCCATTATGAACATGGTTATGAAATGGTCAGTCCCCTAATAGTTGTCAAGATGCTGTGACATTCCAAGCTTAGGCCTCACTTAGAGGAAGAATTCTCCTTTATCCACCACTGGAAATAATTCCTGTTGTTTCTTTATAGCACTTCAAAAATTATGTCACACCAAATTGGCTCAAAAAAAAAGTTCTATTTTTTTTCTCTCTGCACAGATATGTCCTGCTTAAAAGAGGAGGAGTGAAAATGAAGCCCTATTGTTCCTCAGGGATTGAAGTCTGTAGAAATGTCCCCAGAATATTATTTTCTCTCCTGGTGGGCTGCTGAGTCTGGCGCCTGGAAGGCTTTATCAGGACAGTTTTAGAGGTGTGAACTGAAGCTGGCTTCCATTTTTCTTTTTTTTTTGAGCAGATTTCCTTAAATCCTTGGAACAAAATTTCAGAGGATTCTTATCACTCTAACTGTAGGTTGCCAATAGGAAGAAATCGTGTGTAAACTTATGAGAACAACAACAACAACAACGAAACTTTAATTTGTTCCCTGTTCTCAAAACTTGAAGGAAGTAAAGAAGGGAAGTTTAAATCCCTTCAGTGAGTATGTTACTTAGTAGTAAAGGTTTAGGTACTCGAGGGGAGATGCTGGTCAATCATGGTTTTGCTTGTGCTTCTAGCAGTTTCAGAGATGGTTCTATTTTTTGTTTTTGTTTTTGTTTTGTTTTTTTTTAATTTAGCTTCGGGTAGGTTGTGTGATGAATTGTACAGTGATCCCGTACTTCTGGCTGTAGCAGTTGAGAGGTTCATGGTGCTCTCTTAGCTTGTACATGTGAACCCCAGAAAGAAACAGGGTGTAAGAAGATATGGGACAAGGGGACAGCTCGGGGAACCTGACCCTTGGGTGATATCCCTCCTTCATCTGCAAATACAGACTGTGGAGACAGAAGACTATGTTCTGGTGGCTTCTGATAGAGGGGTGGAGGGTTAGTAACACCTGAGAAGAAGTGTGGACATTTTAAGAAGTGAGAGGGAGCAGGAAGCTTCAACTAGTTTTTGGTAACAATGTTTTTCGATGGGCTGGTCAGTTGTTCGTGGACTAATCCATTCAGTCAACACACCTGGCCAAGTATAAGGTTCGAAGAAGCGATCTGATATGTTATACTTATATGTTACCCAGAGTAGCAAGTGACATACGTACACGTTAAACAGAGCAGCAAATGACCTGCTGCTCCAGGGTCAGATAACCTGCCGCCCGCCCCCCCAGTGGTTTAGCCTATTTCTCTAGTTGAAAAGTGACTGTATCTCTATCCTCTTCAGACTTGGACTTCAAGCTGAGCATGCCATCCCCGAGCACACCTTATTTCCTGTTACTTCTCTGAAATCCTTCCCTGCCTTCTGAGTGCCAGGTCTGCGAAAACGCATTATATAATTGCTCCCAGGACTCGCGATCTTTCCGTATGAAACATAAATGCTTTGCATTTGCACAGTGTAATAATCCGAGTTTTATGTGGCTTCCCGGCGGCTTGTCAAAGTACACATTTTATACCAGTGGTTGTATTCTCTCCAGGTTGGCAAGTGGGAGAGCGGGGTGATAACCTGATACAGTGCTGTCTCAGCCGAACAGGGTGTGGGAGGAAATACAAGCAAAGTTACTCCTTTGGCTTGTGTGGCTTGTTCGTCCAGCCAAAGTGCTCCCCTGTGTTTCAACTTTTGAACGCGAGGCTGAGAATTTTGAACACAATGTAACAGATTTTTGAACCAGTAGTAGGTTTTGTCATTTTTGCTTATTCTCAGAAGCTGCTTGGGTGATATTACGTCTGAGTTTGAATATACATGCTGTTCCTTGCAGTCAGTTCTCATTGGAGCTAATTGAGATGTAATGGATTCAGGATTTGGTGGCCAGATGAGTTTTGTGTTTCTTTGTTTTCATCTCTGACCCAAAGAAGCTGCTTTTGAACTTTGAGTTATTTTCAGTTTCTCTCACTGTCCTTTATGCTTACACAGAGGCATTGGGGGTCCTTGCTTTTTCTTCTTCTTACTTTTTCGAACGAATTGCTTTGTGGACTTTGAGGGATGATTCTGTTTCCTGTTTGTTGCACCTTATTAGTTTTCAATATGTATGCCCGTGACTTACATTAAGACGCTGCCTGTGTACCGTAGGAGTAATTTCAGATTTTCTGCTTCATAGTTTTCATGTAAGTAGAGCTTTGCTACCTGTGTGTTTGCTACTCATGCATCTTTGAAGACAGGTATCGTTAGGCATTTGGGACGAGGTAGGGCTGCTTCCACATCCACTGTAAGGCACTGAGAAGGACAGTGAAGGCAGGTGGGTCGTCCTGGTGTATGCGTGTGGTGCCCAACGCTTTGCGGTGACTCTGGAGGCACGTGGAAATGTTTGCCATCGTCACATTCAGAAGCTAGGCTGCACGTGCATATTAGGCTAGAAAGTATAGATGCAGGGTGAGAGGTCAAGTGTTGTGATATGCAGATGTACGCGATTATAGAGAATACTGTGATGTCAGAATTTGTGAAGCTGGTGTGTGTGGCTCACCAGAAGAAGACGGTAGAACATTTTGACAGTGGGTCTGTAGGCAGCTCTGTAGCACTGAGTAGATGCTGGGTGGCATCAATATCACTAAACCCAAAGGTAAGGACACACCATGTTTCCCTCAGCTGCAGAAGTTCAGGAAAATGTCCAGGGGCTTGTCTTTTGTGGTGGTGGAAGGACTTCACTAAATGAAAACATTATACCAGATAGTCTTAGCTCAGGCTGCCATAACCAAATACTGTGGACTGGGGGGCATCAACAACAGACATGTATTTCTCACAGTTCTGGAGGCTGGGGAGTCTGAGTTCGAGGTGCCTGCTGATTCGGTTCCTGGTGAGAGCTCTCTTCCTGGCTTGTAGATGACTGCCATCTTTCTGTGCCTTCACATGGCATTTCCTTGGCTCATGTATCTTTCTCTCTTCCTCTTCTTATAAGATTCTTTATCCCTTTATGAGGACCTCAGCTCATGACCTAAGCTAGCCCTAATTATCTCCAAAGCCCCAACTGTAAATACCATCACATTAGAGTAAGGCTTCGATATACACGTTTTGTGGGGATACAAGCTTCCTATCCGTGACAGAGAGCATAGCGAGGTCTCAGTGCCCAGGAAGACCCACATCTGATGGCAGATTTGGGGTGTTTGATATTGAATTGATCCCTAAATGAATGAGAATCACTGATTGATAATCTGGGTCATTACTCAAGGTATTTTTAATTATTTTTTAGTTCACTTTAAGTCTTTGGCTTTGATTTCTAAATTATAGAATGTGACACACAGAACAATTAGCTAGGTAGAATTCCTAGACATACATTTCTTTTCTTTTCTTTTCTTTTCTTTTCTTTTCTTTTCTTTTCTTTTCTTTTCTTTTTAAGTTTGTTTAGGGACGCCTGGGTGGCTCAGTCGGTTAAGCCTCTCACTTCGGCTCATGTCATGATCTCGTGGTGTGTGGGTTCGAGCCCTACGTCAGGGACAGCTGACAGCTGACAACTCAGAGCCTGGAGCCTGCTTTGGATTCTGTGTCTCCCTCTCTCTCTGCCCCTCCCCTGCTCTCACTCTGTCAAAAATGAATGAATGGTAAAAAATGTAAAACAAATAAAGTTTGTGTATTTATTTTGAGAGAGAGAGACAGAGGGAGAGAGAGAATCCCACGCAGGCTCCACGCCATCAGCACAGAGCCCAGCGCAGGGCTCAGACTCACGAACCTTGAGATCGTGACCTGAGCCAAAATCAAGAGTCAGATGCTTCAACACCTGAGCCACCCAGGCGCCCCCTAGATACACATTTTTATATTTATTAACATATGCTATTCCATAGTTTTTTAATAATATTTTTAAAAATTGCATGGATGCTCCTCGTCTTGGTTGACCCTTCCATCTCTTACCACCTTTACTCTTAAAGATGCGGATCCAAGCTCTCGTCACTTCTTACCAGGATTTGTGTAGCAAGCTGGCCCCCCTGCCTTTCCTGTGCTCCCTTGAAGTTTCCCTCCACAGTAGCCGGGCGTCTCCTTTTAAGTCTTCTCATATCTTGCCTTTGTTTAGAAGCCTCACAATGATGCCAAGGAAAAGGTTCAACTTCTTCCTGTCTTGTCTCACCTACATCTTCTCCCAGTGGTTTATTAGGCTGCAGTCCAGCCAATTTGGCCACCTCTCTGTCTCCCCTACTCATTTCCCTAAAGCTGATCCTCTCCTGGTTTCTCACCTAACACTTACCATTTTATTTTCTTCATGACATGTAAGAGAATTGGAAACCATCTCCTTTGTTTATTGGTTTGCAAGTTTATTTTCACGTCTTCTCCCATTAGAATACAACCTTTTAGAAGGTTGGTCATTAAAAAGACTTTAAAATTTGGGCACCTGGGTGGCTCAGTTGGTTAAGTGTCCAACTCTTGATCTTGGCTCAGGTCATGATCTCATGGTTTGTGGGTCTGAGCCCCGTGTCCAGATGTGTGCTGATGGCACGGGATTCTGTCTCTCCTTCTCTCTGTCCCTCGCCTGCTTGTGCTCTCTCTCTCTATCTCAAAATAAATAAACTTAAAAAAAAAGACTTTAAAATTCATCCTATACTGATGTAGTAGCAGGAGGAACTCACAAGGATTAATGTCTGCCTGGCTTCGAGTAGCGATCTTATGTAGGATAAATTTTTAATACGCAGTAATCATTGAATCATATCACAGATGTATGTTGAAATGGAAGACAAGATAGAAGACAGATCACCTATCACTGAATGAATGTCAGAGACCAATACGATGATTAGTTAGTAAGAGCTGATGCGTTTCCATGTGTGGATCTAATATAATGCTTTTGCCTAACAGGTCAGCTGTCATATGATTTCCTGGCATCCTCAAGCATGGTAGGCTGTTTTTCAAAGGCAGATTAGCTCATAGTAAATAGGATATAAATATGCCAGGAATTTTGCTGCAGGAGGACATTAAACTTACTTTTAGAACAAAAAAATAGAACTGTACAAAGTTTACTTTTTCATGGAACAGTATTCATCATCTTAAAGCAGTGGAGTATGAAATATGGAAATGTTGATTTAGATGAGAACTTCCAGGATATTCTTTTGTCAAGACATTATCTTAAAGTATTGATGAATGTAGGCAAAAATGGGAAAAATGATCATGTAGGATTATCAGAAGTAGATTTATTTTCGTAAGGTGAATTTATTTAATATTCCCTGTTATATTTAAATTGAAGATACTGTCTATGATTTGGAATATTGTCAACTGAAAGAAAAGTAAATTATTTTGAATTACTACAGCCTTATCTAAATGTTACTCTTGGCATAGCCCTTGAATGATATATGTTGATAATTTTGTGACTTGTTTAATCAAGAATAAATGGCAATGTTTCAGGGATGTGGATTTTTTTAACTGCTACCTATTAAAATATCACAGGCCAATTTATGTGACTTCAAGACTGATATTTCATAATTGCGTATTTGCTTCTATTTCCTCTCATACAGGAAATGTCTACAACTTGGAGTTAATATTAACAGAAAAATAAGTATTTGCTTTTACACACTTTCATGTCTCATGTTAGGACTCTGCTGTCACAAAATCCCCTTTCTATTTAAATTAGCTATGCTTTTAGTCAGATTATTTGTCTTTGAAAAACAAAACCTCCACATAGCAAATTTGATTGAAGTTATTGAATTAGTGTCATTAGGTTGAGGAAGTTCCTTTTAAGTAACAGGAGTATTTTAGGGTGGTTTTCTTTTCTTTTTTTTTTTTTTTTTAAGTTTAAAGTTATTGCTACCCACTCGAGCAAAAATATGGATTAAATTGTTTCCTGTTGTCTTGGCTACATATTTCTGCACCTTTAGCTTATGAATTTCTCTGTAGATGATGTCTTAAAATAATTGACAGGTTAGTCATGGAGAGCAGTTTGGGAGTTTGTAACAGGAAAGGAAGGTGTCATCTGTGACCTTGTCTAGATGCTGGTCACCTCAGGAGCTCAGCGCAAGGTGGCAGGCTCCTTGCAGTGTTTACCTGTTGACATTCAGCATGCTAATAGTTTCAGCTTTTGGCATGGAGCCTTATTCAAAGAGAAGTGGGGCCCTCACCTGATTGTTTACCAAGGGCAGTACATGTCTTGAGAAGGTTTTTACTTAAGTCATCCTGGGAAATGCAGGCCTAGGCCTACATTGCTGTATCATTGAGAGTATTAGGTACATCCATGTGAAATTGCTGACACGAAACTTTCTTTGACCTACAAAAATGGCAATTGAAGCCAAATCATTGATCTCATTAATCGAGGAGTTAATTAATAATTGCAAAATAACATCTATACTTTTTTCCTCTTCAGTTCACCATTTAGTAGGTTAATAACAAATAAGGGATTCAAATTCTCTTGTGTTTATGAGTACTGAGGGAGATGTGCCAACTTGTGGCTCGTGGGGGAAACCACTGATTGGATTAAGGTTGGCAGGACTGGAAAGAATTAACTTTAATCCTGGAGAAATTTAAGGAACTGTCAGCTGGTATGTTTGTCCCCAGGGAGTAGGATGCAGGCTGTCACTTTCTGCCCTAGATACTTACTCTTATCTTCATCAATGATTTTACTGGTGTGCGTGTGCGTGTGTGTGTGTGTGTGTGTGTGTGTGTTTAGCCTAGCTATAAGCTTGTAATTTTGGTTTTTAAGCTACATAGGATTTATTTATTTATTTAAAGGACAAAAGAAATTAATGTTCTCATATTTTCATGAGACTCTTTTCTAAGTTTCAATGATTTTTGGTTCTTGCACTTTAAAATGTCATATGGTCATTCTAAATGATGTTCGAAGTCGTATAAAAATGCCATTGATTTATACAATTGAAGCTCCTCAGTCTTGTCCAAATGTTTACTTCAAACTGGATATGCTGGTAATACTAAATTGAGGACATTAAAATATACTTTAGTTCCCAAGAACACAAGTAAGCAACTTATAAAAATTATTATTTAAAAAAGTCCAGCTTAAAGCCTTGATCTGATGGGTTGAAAATGGCACGTGACTTTTGTGGCTTCCTCCCTGACACCTATAGGCCTCATCCAGTCATGAGAAAAACATCAGGCCAGTCCCAAATGAGGGACATTGTACAAAATATCTAGTTCAGTATTCCTTAGAACTTTCAAGGTCATCAAAAACAAGAACAACCTGAGACATGGTTAGAGCCAAGAGGAGCCCAAGTAGACATTAAGACTTAAAGTGCTATAGTGTCCTGGATGGGATCCTGGAATAGTAAAAGGACATTAAGAAAAAATTAAGTAAATCTGAATGAAGTATGGACTTTAGTTAATAATAATGTGTCAAAACTGGTTCATTAAACGTAACAAGTATACCAATGTAAGATGTTTATAATAGGGGAAGTTGGGTGCAGAGTACATGGGAATTCTGTCTACCGTCTTTGCAATTTTTCTATAAACCTAAAGTGGTCCTAAAACATAAAGTTATTTATCTTTTATATCTAATTTTTTAACACTGTAAGTTTTTAAAATGCCCGCTAAAGGATTTCAGTAAAGGAAAGGATGTTTCTGTCTGATTTTAATAGGCTTGGATGTTGTCCTAATATTTTTAAATTGTTATTCAAATTGATTTATTAGCTACTTGTTAAATAGTAAATCAGCATAAAATATTTTTTATCATCTATGTTGTGGATTTATGGTTAAGGTGAGAGAAAGGACAGAATTTCTCAAAATTATAGAAAAAATAATGAAAAAGAAAATTTTTGTTTGATGATGTTTACAGTCATTAGATATGGATAACTCATAAGTGGCAAAATATCTCCCTTAATGTATTTTGTGTAGTGGCTTTTATAGAAGCAAAGGACATTGTCATCTTTTGTTTTGAAAATATTTTAACAAACAAAATATATACATACATGTTTTTTAAGTAGGCTCCACTCCTAGCATGGAGCCCAATGTGGGGCTTGAACTCACGATCCTGAGATCAAGACCTGAGCTACCATCAAGAGTTGGATGCTTAACTGACTGAGCCACCCAGGTGGCCCCAAATGAAAATATTTTAACAAATATTTTAATAGGGACTCTTTTCCTCCTCCCGTTTACAAAACCAGAAACAAATATAGTTAGTTTTCATTTTATCATTTGTCTTACTGAAAACTTTGATGCCTTGTCTCTGACCTTCTTAGGCAACCTGCACAGTCCCCAGGATGTACCTAGAGTTAGAGTTACCAGATTTAGCAATGAAAATACAGGATCCCTAGTAAAGTACGAATTGCAGATAATCAATAGTTTTGCTTGTTTGTTTTTTTTTTTTTTCCCAGTGTAAGTATGTCCCGTAAATGTTGCATGGGGCACACTTATACTAAAAAATTGTTTTTCTGTAGTTCAGATTTAACTGGATGTCCCCATGTAGAATCTTATGGACATGATAAGATCTGAAATTCTGTTGCTTTAATAATATTAACAATAATAATTACAATAGTTGTTGAGCCTTTAGTGTATGTTTAAGACTCCAACACTTTCCTTGTAATAAGAGACTTTCTTTTGGGTTTATTAATTCTTCAACATCACTATCTTAAATGCCACTTTCTTATGCCAAACCTTTTAGTCTTAACCTTGGCCCAAAGTGGACTCTTACAGAGCTTTTGTTTTTCATTTACTGTGGAGTATTTCATATTTTCGCCCTTTATAGCAATCATCTGCTAACTTGCCAGACCGTGACTTTGAAGAGACAATCTGTGATGATCCTGTGGACACCTCAGACAAAGGAGTATAATATATTAAAATTAAAAAAAAATTTTAATGTTGATTTTTGAGAGAGAGAAAGTGAACAGGGGAGGGGCAGAGAGAGAGGGAGACACAGATTCAGAAGCAGGCTCCGGGCCCCAAGCTGTCAGCACAGAGCCTGATGTGGGGCTAGAACTCACAAACAGCGAGATCATGACCTGAGCCGAAGTCGATGCTCAACCGACTGAGCCATCCAGGTGCCCTTGATATATTAAAATTTTTATGATTGAAGGAGGAGATTGTGTATTCATTAGGATAAGCTCAGTTAAGTTGGTTTAACAAATGGCACCCAAATTTCAGCAGCTTAAAAGAGTAAAAGTTGGTACATCTTCAGCATGGTTGGTGAAAGGTGGGAATGGAGGCTTGGATAATCCTAGGCACCCCGGGCCCCAGGCCAGTGGATCTGGCTTCTTAGTGAATTTTTCCATGATCATTGAAGTAGGGAAAGGGGAGTGGAAAATTGAGTCATCTGTCACTCAGTCCTGTATCATCAGGTAGAGTGAGTTGTGTGGCCATGCTCAACCTTAAATGGTGAGGGAAGCCAGTCCTACCATATACCCTGGGTGGGAGAATCTGGACACTGGTGAACAGCCCTAAATACAGCATGGACACAAATGTTGGTGGAGCCTTTGAATGAGAGTTGGACAGCTTAGAAATACTTTAACTGTAGGAGTTATTTGTGAGCCTACAGCTTTTATTGGTAAAACAAATATTGCTTTGGAATTCTTGTACATAAAATAAAAACTGAGGATTTTGTATAAAAATGAGAAAAAAGTAAATGTCAAAGTCTCATTGATGGCACAGAATAGGGCGTGAATCATGATTGGGAATAAATATTATGATAATGTGCTCAAATGAAATGGTAGCACACTCCAAGGTAGTCTTGCTGTTTTTCAATATTTCCATGAAAATTAACTTGTCTAGAAATACTGTTCCCAGATGTTAAGAGAAGGCAGATCAAACTTTTCCTGTATACACACACACACACACACACACACACACACACACACACAGTTTTTTAAAAATAAACTTGAAGACCTGATTTTTACATTTTATTTTGGTGGAAACAGTGCATCGTATCCAGAGACACTTGCCAGTTTTAAATGTCTCTCTTTGTCATATCCATTTGTTTTCTGTTCTATACTGACTCCCTGTCATTTCTCCCTGGCCCTCCTGTCCTTGCTTATGTGTCTGTCCCGAGGACCCCAGGGGTCGGTGATGCTTGGGTCAGGTTCTGCTGCTCCCCTTGGCATCCTTCTTGCGCTCCCTTCCATGCGGCCCTGTCTCCATGGAAACCACAGGCTACTGGGCGGGCAGCTCCTCGGTGCCCGGTGGCTGGAGCTGGCAGAGGCAATCAAAGAGAGAGGAGGCCTCGAAGAGCCCTGGAAAAAGCTTCCAGTGTAATTGCAGAGACAGGACCGAAAAATGTTATTAATTTGAGACATCCAGGCTTGTGGCGAAACTCCCGGGGGCCCCCATCTCTGCTCACGCCTTGCAGAAGTGTGCTTCTGCATCCACTGGCTTCCTGCTCCCGTGGGCCAGTGTTCTCCTTTGGGGTCTGAGGAAATTTGGGGAGGACCGAGGGAGTGTCAGTGCTGCGTAGCTGGTCACAAGCAGCAGACTGCCATGGCTCTTAAAATAATTTAGATGTAGACACTGAATTTCCTGGTCACTGGATCTCAAGGCTACAAGCTTCAGTTCAGGGTTTGGCCATAAGTTGTCACTTTTGCAGGTGTACAAGCATTAGAGGAGTTTTCTGATGGAATTGTACTATTTGAGATCTGGATGGCTGAACAATGACAAACATTTGCTTCTGCTTTCTTCTCTAAGCATTGATCTCTCCTGAAGGTGGGAGGTAAACAGAAGTACAGATTCCTTCTGTTTCTTGGGTTGCAGTGAATCCTGCCCTATTTGGACCTGACCTTTTCTCTGGGGATCTCATCCCAGAGACAAGTGAGCAACCTTTTACAAGAAATACACATACTGCTGAGGAGAGAGAGCAAAGAAGACAGAGAAGAAATTCTTTAGGGAACAGACCTGAGGAAAATATGTAATATTTATAACAGTTTTTTTTTTATAACTCTGTTACACCATGCTTGTTAGTACACGCTGATGTAGTTTTTCAGGTATAAAATGAAAAACAATTCAGAAAGAATGGAATCACATTTTTGAGAGTCTCTTATTACTTCCAAAATTTCAGTTCCTTTGTGTATGCCCGTGTGTGTGTGTGTGTGTGTGTGTGTGTGTGTAACATTGTTAAGCTATTCTATAAAACAGTTTTAAAAAAGAGAGCATGAATAGAAGATAATTTTCTTCTGTGTTTCTTTTCTTATATGCAGGATTCATTTATTTGATTCCACTGCACGGAAGGTCTCAAGTTTGCATGCTACTCTTTGGTGCTTACATATTTTTAGATATTGGGTGGATTTATATGTAGTTTTATTCCAATTTGATGTCTTTAATTTGAAATTGTATTTTTTCTTGCCTTTTACTATAGCGCATTTTCCCAAATGCAATAGTGTTAGTCCTTCTCATTTGATTCTCTTATTATATCTTTGTCTCAAAGATCAGTGATACTCTCAAAAGAGAATATGATGACAAACGATGCAGATCATAATTATTATTATTGAAAATGAGGATTTTTCCCCCTAAACCTCTTATTTTCCAGCTGTGGATTGGGGGTTGATACGAAGCAAGAGCTTCTCAATAATAGATCCTTTAAATATTGGAGATGATCTACAAACATATTCAAATATTGGTGATCTGGTTTAAAAACTATTTCCTTATCTTTTGAAATCTGCTTCTTTTACAAATTAAAGATGGTTTATTTCTTAGATTCTCAGTTTATAATGATCATTCCAAATTATTTTGAAAAGTTAACTTTTGAGACATAATAATTACATTTTTAGAAAATTAACTGAATGCCAATTAAAACAGCAAATAGCAAAATTTGAAGAGTGTATCTAGGGTAGTACATAGAAACCAACTTTTAGCATTTAATGCATATATTTGAAAAGAAGAATAATTGATAATGAATTAGCTAAGTGTTCATGTTAAGATATTAGGGAGAAAAAGGAGATGGAGTAAAATGAAAGAAAGCAGTTAAAAGACAACTATTACAAAGATGCATACTACAGTCATTCCTAAGTATGATTTAGTAATAGGAATATGTTTTATCGGTCACAGACCACTTCAGTATTTACAACAGAGGGGATTTAATAGAGGAGATTGGTTACATAGTTGAGAGAAAAGCTGAGAAGTCAAACAAGGAGGCAGAGAAGTAACTCACAGACTTGCCTCAAAGCATGACTCCCATTAGCCTAGAGCAGTGTTTGTTGTTGTTCTTTTAAGTTTATTTATTTATTTTGAGAGAAGAGAGAGAGACAGAGAGAGAGAAGAAAGGGGGGAGGGCAGAGAGAGAGAGAGAGAGAGAGAGACAGACAGACAGACAGACAGAATCCCAATTCCAAGAAAGCTCCTCACTGCCAGCGCAGAGCCCTGTGCGGGGCTCTAACTCACGAGCCATGAGATCATGACCTGAGCTGAAGTCAGATGCTTCACTGACTGCATCACCCAGGTGCCCCTAGATCAGTGTTTTCCAACCAGGCCCTGTGTGGTCCCTCTCCTCCACCAGAGGACGCTTCGCAATCTTTGGAGACATTTTGACGGTCATCACTGGGTGGGAGGTGCTGGTGGTATCTAGTGTATAGAGGCCAGGGATTCTACATGCACAGGACAGCCCCCTCTAACAAAGAATTATCTGGCCCCCAAATGTCAGTAGTACCGAGACTGAGAAACAATGACCCTGAGAGATAGGAAGAGGCAGTGCCACCAGTATCCTATGCCTGGATTTCCCAGGAGAGGACCATCCAGTGGGACATAGAGCCACGAAGGGGATGCGGTAGCTCTGAGAGGCTGCTGGACAAAAGGAAGGGAGAGTGATGTTCTGTCTCCTGCTCTCTTCCTTGCATCCAGCCTCTCATCAGGGCCTCGCATTGGCTAACCTCAGCTGGAAGCGTGCTGTTACTTATGCACAGAACACTGCCTGCAGGGTAACTCATGATGCTGGACGAGTCAGGAAGGTGGAGGGCTGGATCTGAGGGCACAAGGGAGGCACCAGCCAGCAACTACTGTAATTGCCAACATTAACAGATGGAGGAGAGACCAGTGATGATTTCAGTCAGTGTTTCAAAACTGATACATTTCAATAGTAGGTCGTAATTAATAATTCGTGGTAAACTAAGAATTGGAGAATACTCTTAACCTAAATAATACTGAAATCCTAGTTTTATAGTATCATTTTAATAAAAAACAATAATATCTGCCCCTACCACTTGTCAGCCCTCAGATGTCACAATAAGAAAAGACAAAAGCAAGGGATGCGAAAAAAGGAGGAAACATTTAAAAATTATTTGCAGATAATATGATTGTTTATATACACATCCCAAAGGAATCTGAAGGTAAACTATCAAAAACTACAATCTGTGTGTCTGTTTTTGTGCCAGTACCATACTGCCTTGATGACTACAGCTCTGTAATATAGCTTGAAATCTGGAATTGCCAGTTTTGTTTCTGTTTTTCAGTGTTGCTTTGGCTATTTGGTGTCTTTGGTGGTTCCACACAAATTGTAGGATTGTTTGTTGTAGGTCTGCAAAAAGTGCTGGTGGTATAGACAGATTTCAGCAAGTTTTCTGGGTTAAGTATCAGCATCTGAAATACAGCATATTTCTTTCAGGCTTGATTTATAATGATAATTCAGATTACTTTTGAAAGCAAACAGTGAAACATCATAATAAACTTTAGAAAACGTTTGTAACCCGATGCCAATTAAAATGGCAAAAGTGCGGAGTAAAATAATGCTGGCTTTGATCACTTCTTCAATCCATAACATTGTTAAATGCATATGAATTTGCAGTATGTTTTTAAGATAACCTTTTATCCAAATCAGGCTTTTTGACTGTTTCTCAGCTTTACTCTCTATGCAAAATTATCTTTCTACTTTGTTTAAATACGTATATGCATTTTAATATGTACCCATGTATATGTACATACACATGTGTATGTGCAATGTGCACACATGGTTTGTTGAATGAATGTGATTATATTTGATATTAGCTCTGTGATTAAGTGTTAACCTTTTAATTTTTTTTTTTTTCAACGTTTTTTATTTATTTTTGGGACAGAGAGAGACAGAGCATGAACGGGGGAGGGGCAGAGAGAGAGGGAGACACAGAATCGGAAACAGGCTCCAGGCTCCGAGCCATCAGCCCAGAGCCTGACGCGGGGCTCGAACTCACAGACCGCGAGATCGTGACCTGGCTGAAGTCGGACGCCCAACCGACTGCGCCACCCAGGCGCCCCAAGTGTTAACCTTTTAGACTTTTAAATGGGATTCTTCCCTGTGAAATGCATTTGTAATCTGATTTACCAAGCTGAAATGTTATGTATGCTATCTATAAACTCATAAATCCATATATTTATAAATATATAATTAGACACATGACACAGACTTTCTGTTTTTTAAGGGAATAGAAATAGGAAACAGTTCTTTCCTGTTTCATCTTATGTTTCTTTGTATGAGGAGCAGCAAGTTAAATATTTTATATAATGTCATTCATGATATGGCTGTTAATAGAAATGGAGAATTTATATACCTTAAGATTTAGTCTACTGAATTTTTAATCAAATATCCTCCCTTAAGACTGCTGTGCAAGTAAAATCATACCCGATGGAGAGCCAACATTTGGCTTTGATGATCTTGATTGCTTTCTTGCTAATGTTCACAGATTGAAAACTCTACGTGCTGGTGATTCTAGTAAAATCCGGAGTCTGCTCAGTTCACTAATCCGAAGTGCCGAGATGCTTTGGCAGCACTTTTCCTTGCCAACATATTGAAGATTTTTGATTGAGTTATGTATTCTCAGAGTAACAACCATAAGAAGCAGTGCTCTTGCACGAGTTTAATAGTGAATGTGGGACTTCAAGTGAACATTGAGGCTTCAGGGTGAAGGGGATATTTGTGAAGCTGGAGAACTGGATACAACAATAGGTTAACACTCGTGTCTATCGAGTGTTTGAAACTCAGTAGAACATAGGTTTCTACCAGCATGATTTAGCAGTGCGGAGACCGTTGTTCCTAAATGGGTAAGAACTTAGCGGTTCTATAGGAAAATTATTTCCAAATTACTCACAAAAATGAAAGATACAGCCATGAAGAGTGTAAGAGGTTCAAAATATTTGTTTTCCACTTGTGCAAACCACTTTGGGATTAGGTCATTTATATATTTTTAAAAATTGTTTGAAAGCATCTACTTAATCATATATATATAAAATATCCAACTTAATATATATATAATATATATATAATGTATATAATATATGTATAAATATATATAATATATATAATATATATATAATAATATATATATATAATCTAACTTATATATATATATAATCTAACTTAAAAGGTGTCTGGGTTATAGTTTCCTTTGAAAATTAATGATGAGACTTACTTTGACTTATAGGTTATCTGGGTGAGGGATTGTGGTGCTAATTCCCTAAAATAAATGTTATTGTACTTTACCGGCTCAGTGACATTTGATATTAATACCATGTTTTTGTGTAGTGTGGAGGTTATGATAAGTTTTTCACAAGGAGGTCATAAGAATGAGATAATTTTATCATTAAAGGTTGCTGTTTTAACTTAGAAATAGGATAGGGCTTCAGTATGTGGTTAATAAATGGTAAAGTTTGTTTTTTCCTGCCATTTCTCCTTAAAGCAAGTCTATAAAAGTGCTCAACAGTCTATTCACCACTGACTAGTAGCACTTGAAGTCTGTGTCGGCCATCATATGGCTGTCATGAAAATGGAGAACTTATATATTTGTATGCAAACATGACAGTTTAACCAAACTTGTGATACTTTTCCCACAAGTAGGAAAACCAATACTAAAGTTGTTCTTTTTCAGACCCAGATATCTTCAGCAAAATGAAAATGCAAGAAGCATATTTTTATATTTAGAAGAAAATAGCACTGTCAAATGAAATGAGAAATGTGTGATCTTTTATGTAGTTCTTACACATTGACTATGAAAAGTGTTTCCCCGCAAAGAGAAGAATCTTTACGTGGAAAACCGAAAAGACTCCACCAAAAAACTGCTAGAATTGGTACATGAATTCAGGAAAGTCAGAGGATATGAAATCAATGTACACAAATTGGTTGCATTTCTTATATGTCAATAATGAGGCAGCAGAAAGAGAAATCAAGGAATTGATCCCATTTATAGTTGCATCAAAAACCATAAAATACCTAGGAATAAACCTAACCAAAGAGGTGAAAGATCTATACACTTAAAACTATAGATCACTTGTGAAAGAAATTGAAGAAGACACAAAGAAATAGAAAAACATTGCATGCTCATGGATTGGAAGAACAAATATTGTTAACATGTTGATAGTATCCAAAGCAGTCTACATATTCGATGCAGTCCTTACCAAGTTAACACCAGCATTCTTCACAGAGCAAGAACAAAAAATTCTAAATTTATGTGGAACCACAAAAGATCCTGAATGGCCAAAGTAATGTTGCAAAAGAAAACCAAAGGTAGAGGCATCACAATTCCAGACTTCAAGGTGTATTACAGAGCTGTAATCATCATGGCAGTATGGTACTGGCACAAAAACAGACACTCCGATCAATGGAACAGAATAGAGAACCCAGAAATCGACCCACAAACATATGGGCAACTAATATTTGACAAAGCAAGAATTTTTTCCAACGGAAAACAATGGAGTCTCTTCAGCAAATGCTGCTGGGAAAACTGGACAGCAACATGCAGAAGAATGAACCTGGACCACTTTCTTACACCATACACAAAAATCAACTCAAAATGGATGAAAGACCTAAATGTAAGACAGGAAGCCATCAAAATCCTAGAGGAGAAAACAGGAAACAACCTCTTTGACCTCAGCTGCAGCAACTTCTTACTTGACATGTCTTCAGAGGCAAGGGAAACAAAAGCAAAAATGAACTATTGACACCACATCAAGATAAAGAGCTTCTGCACAGTGAAGTAAATAATCAGCAAAACTAAAAGGCAACAGACAAAATAGGAGAAGATATTTGCAAATAACATATCAGATAAAGGGTTAGTATCCAAAATCTATAAAGAACTTATCAAACTAAATACCCAAAAACAAATAATCCAGTGAAGAAATCTGTAAAAGACATGAAGAGACATTTTTCTAAGGAAGACATCTAGATGGCTATCAGACACATGAAAAGATGCTCAACATCACTCATCATCAGGAAAATACAAATCAAAACCACAATGAGATACCACCTCACACCTGTCAGAATGGCTAAAATTAACAACTCAGAAAACAACAGATGTTGGAGAGGATGTGGAGAAAGGGGGGGACCCTTTGGAACTGCTGCTGGTAATGCAAATTGGTACAGCCACTCTGGAAAACAGTATGGAGGTTCCTCAATAAATAAAAAAAAAATTTCCCTACTACCCAGAAATTGCACTGCTAGTTATTTATCCAAAGGATACAAAAATGCTGATTCAAAAGGGCTCATGCACCCCAGTGTTGATAGCAGCACTATTGACAATAGCCAAAGTATGAAAAGATCCCAAATATGTACTTACTGACTAATGGATAAAGAAGATGTGGGATGTGTGTGTGTGTGTGTGTGTGTGTGTGTGTGTGTGTGTGTGTATGTGTATGTATGTATATAATGGAATATTACTTGGCAATCAAAAAGAATGAAATCTTGCCATTTGCAACAACATGGATGGAACTAGACTGTATTATGCTAAGTAAAATAAGTCAGACTTATGAAACACCATATGATTTCACTCATACGTGGAATTTCAAAAACAAAACAGAAGGACATAGGGGAAGGGAAGCAAAAAGATGACAAAAACAGAGAGGGAGATAAACCATAAGAGACTCTTAAATACAGAGAAAAAAACTGAGGGTTGCTGGTGGGGTGTTGGGTGGGGGGGTGGGCTAAATGGGCGGTGATTCACTAACTTCTATTCCTGAAATCATTATTACACTATATGTTAACTAACTTGGATTTAAATTTTAAAAATGGTGGGGGGGGGGCAGAGAAGACTGCCCAAAACAATGTCGTCACAAAATAATTGAGAGTGCAGAGGGAAGGGAAGATGTAAAATAACCAATCTGGATAACAGTATGAACCTTGGATGCGTAGTAAAAGTGAATCTAATAGCTTATAAAAAACAATTGAGATCTAGAAAATAAAATAATTTTCATGTACATCATAATTTAAAACAATGCAATCTGAATAACAAATTTCAGACTAGTTATCAAATTTAAGACTGTCAAATGAGACTAATTACTATTACCTGAATATCAAATTTAAGACCAGTTACTGTTACCATACTTTTTTCCCCATATACAATACACACACATTATTAAAAATAGTAAAACACTTCCATATTCTTAAATCTAAATTATTTCTCTAGAAATCTTCCAAAAGAGTAGCTTTTAAAAAGAAAGGATTAGTTTAAGTCTACGTTAGTTTTCCCATCTCCTACACCTCTGTGGAGGTGTTACTAGTAGATGGTCTCATATGGACTCTGTTACGTATACTTCTTCTTGCTACGAGGGGGGGGCGGGTCTCACCTGCTGGTGGATCTATGAGTGGAACCAGCATGTTAATCCTAAGTATTCCACACAAAGCTCCTGTCAAACTGCTCATGTCCTCCTTCTCTTCACCTTCTTCTTGAGCAGGTGTCCCACAGGGAGTCTTTGTTCCAGATCCTTGCCCAGTTGCTGGAAGGTGTGGAGTGGCTGGCTTTGGCCTTCAGTTCAACTCTGCCAGCAGTAAAGCAGGGGCTTTATTTCTAATTCCATCCAGTCTTTCTTCATTGGTTCAGAATGGAGAGGTGACTTATATGCAACATGTTTATATTGATTTGAACTTTTTGATAAAGTGGGAAATTCATAGATAGTCAATAAAATCTTCTGTGACTCAGTTTGCCTTGAAAGATAAATATATAGGGGTTAGAGAGGAAGCCTCAACCTTCCCAGGATACATCTCTTGTCTGTGCCTTGGTGGTGGGAGCAAACACACTGTAGATCACCCCCTGCTGGCTGCTGGATCATTTTGTTTGGAGAAGATGGCCACTTTGTACAGTAATTGTCTCCATCTTAAAGTGTCAATTCAGGGCGTTTCAGGTGGTTATCGTGATATTGATTAGCTTTAAATAGTTGTGGTGAGTGTCCTCAGCTTTAAACACTGTAAACATCTTGGAGCTACTTTTTGCTTTTTTGGTTATTGCCTAGGAGTTTTGGACAGGTATGTGAGACTGTTGAATAACTATGTAAGAATGAATAGGTTTCTGCAGGAAATAGAAATGATCAAATCAGACCGTGCTGTTTCTTTACCCACCCTCCCCCAAAAGTGTTTAATCATTTCTCCTTCCTAATTAAAGAATGGGAAATTTGCCAGAGAAAATTCTTACTTAGCATAATTGAGTCTTATTTTTATCTAATCTTTTTTGCTCAAAATGAATGGTGAAGAGTTGCTTCGTTTTAAATTACTACAGTGTTAACAACATCACAAGGAGCAGCAACATATTCCATGGAGATCATGTGGAGACAGGAGTAAAGCCTCTAGAAGGTACCAGAAAGATAAACTGTCAATGAAATTTCTGATAATGTCACCATCTTTTTCTTTTTCTTTTTCTTTTTCTTTTTCTTTTTCTTTTTCTTTTTCTTTTTCTTTTTCTTTTTAAATACAGGTTGTTATAAATCTGATAGTTCTGGAGGAAGTGAAACAGTGAAGAGAAAGAAGGGACTCCGTGAAATGAGCCATGTTGAATGCGTTTTGTAGGTTCTCTTCAAAGTGATAAAGGGAATGAGCTACTTGGAGGTTTTGGATATAAATGTCACAGTCATGAAACCAACACTACAATCCAAGGACTAACATAGTCTAGTCCTATTACTTTATTGTGTCACATCCACTTTAGTGTGGAGTTGAGAATAAAGACTCTTCTCTGGCCGTAAAACTTCAGAGACCTTTGTTTCACATTGACAAGTTTAGTTAATTATTTCAAATTACCGTGGGCTTAACTCTGCTTTTAATTACGTGCGATATTAATATAAAGTGAAGAACATTTTTAATGTTAAAATATCCGCCCCCCCCCCCCCGCCAAGTTTTCAAGTATTCTTTTTCTTCTTGGCAAGAACACTTTGATTGTGGTATTGAATGTTCAGTTTCTGGCTACCCAACATTTTCATTTTAATATTGGCTACAAATAATCTGTGGGAACTTGGGCATCACATTCAATTTTGGGGGGGCCTCAGATTCCTTCTCTCTAAAACGTGCAGTTGGCTGCCTCTAACATTAAGCGCTATTTACAGTCTTTATTAACACAAACATGGCACTTTTGATGTGCCAGGCATTATTCTGAGTCATTTATGTAATTAACTCCTTGACTCCATCTAACAACCTCTGGGGTAGGTACCATTTTTATCCATTTTGCAGATGAGGAAACTGAGGCACAGAGCGATGCCTGCCCCTGTGTGATGTCTTCTACAGAAGAGCAATATAAACATGGGAGGTGGTGTCTTAGTTTGAGCTACTGTAACCAACCACCATGGACAGGGTGGCCTCGCAGTTCTGGAGGCTGGGAAGTTTAAGATCAAGGTGCCAGTGCATCCCGCGTGTGATGAGAGCCAGTTTCCTGGCTCATAGATGGCTGTCTTTTAGCTGTGTCCTCACATGGCAGAAGGGACGAGAAAGATCTCTTGGGGTTTCTTTATCCATGAGGGTTCCGTTGTTTTGGCCTAATCACTTGTCCAAAGGCGCTACTTCCAAACACCATCATATTGAGAAACAGCGTTTGAACCTATGCATTTTGGGGGGGGACACAAACATTCAGTGCATTGTCAGTGACGTAGATAGAAATCTCATTCGTGAGTCTCCCCTGAAGGTTAATTTTCCACTAATTGATGTCCCAACGCTTTGTCTTGATCAGTCGGTCAATAGTAAGTTCAACCTCTATGCCTGACTCTGAACTTGGTTCCCCTCCTGGCACTGACTTCCGTGTTCCCGCCAGTCCTTGCGGGAGCGTGCCCTGGGACTGGTTCTCCATGACTGGATTGGGTCAGCGCGGGGGTAGATGGCGACAGGCCGGAAGAACGTCCTCTGCGCCTCACAGAGATGTGGAGATGATGACAGATTTTCTTGCTCTGCCTGTAGAAAGCAAGCTTAGCACTTCATGCGCTTTTAGCACTTCCTTTTTACAAGGGATTGAGCTGAGGGAACTTTTTGTTTATCATCAGGTGTTTTTAAGTTAGGGACCTTTGCCAGAGCATTTCCGTGGTGAGCAGCTTTGGGTCTCCGTATGTCTGTCCGCATAGCTGGGTCAGGAGTGCGCCCGTGGCTCTGAAAGGAGAGACACGACTGCTGACGAGGGTCAGCTTTCACGTGGAGCAGGGTGTCTCCACCTCGGCACTGTTGTCATCGTGAGCCGGCTAACTTTCCATTGTGGTGACTGTCCTGTGTACTGTAGGGTTCTCAGCGGCAGTCCTGGACTCTACCCGCTAGATGCCAGGAGTGCCCCACCCTCCATTTGTGACAGATAGCAATAGCTCTAGAGATTGTGGAATGTGTCCGGGGGTGGAGGCCACACCCATGGATGAGAACCAAGCTGTAGATTGAAAGAGGCTTCTGGTAGACCCAGTCCCCTTGGCAGCCCCCTGCTGTCCCGCTAGCCCTCTCCATGAGGGGTTACGGTGGGTGCCACAGATTCCAACGTGACCAGTGTTCTTATTACTTATTACTTATTATTATTACTTATTATTATTATCTTATTACTTATTACTTATTACTTATTACTTATTACAGTCACCCTACATGTATTCGCCAGGTGGTTATCATGGCCCATCAAGGTCTGTCTCCCCAGTGTTCTTAAAGTGCAAGCATCTTGAGATTTTCACCCTGATGATGATTAGCTGCTCCGTTCAGGCTTTAGAAAAGGGAATATGCTTGTATTTGGCCCAGATTGCTTTGTCTCTGGTGCACGTCTTGGGCAAAATGCTTTTTAAAAATACTTTTTTATTATGGCAAAATATATGTAACATTTTAAACTATTTTTAAGTGTACAAAGTGGCATCATGTATATTCACGATGTTGTTACGATTACCATAACTATCCATTTCCAGAACTTTCCATCATTCCAGATAGAAGTTATGTACCCATTAAACAATAACGCCACCTCCTTCCCTCTCCCTGCCAGGCATGGGCAACTATCATTCAACTTTCTGTCTCTATGAATTTGTTTATTCTAGATACATCATATAAGTGGAATCATACGGTGTTTGACCTATTGTGTCTGACTTATTTCATTTCACATGATGTTTCCAGAATCATCCATGCTGTGACATGCATCAGAAATCCATTTCTTTTTACAGGTGAATAATATTCCATTGCATATAGAGACCGTATTCGGTTTATACATTCATCTCTTGATGGATACTTGTGTTCTTTGCACCTTTTGGCTGTTGGGAATAATGCTGCTGTGAACATGGGTGTATCTTTCTGTGTGCCTGCTTTCGGCTATTTTGTTATATGGTTCTTTGTTTTTGTTTGCTTTTCTTTTTTTTATATTTGGAGTGGAAATGGTGGATCACGTGGCATTTTTTTTTTAATTTTGAGGAACTGCTGTACTGTTTAACATAGTAGCTGTAGCACTTTACATTGCCATCAGCATTGCATGAGAGTCATAATTCTCATCAACACTGATATCCCATTTTTTAAAATTATAGCCATCCTAATGGATAGGAGAATATATTATGCTGTGTAAAATAAGTCAGTCAGAGAAAGACAAATACCATAGGATTTCACTCATATGTGGAATTTAAGACACAAAACATGAGCATAGGGGAAGGAAAGAAAAAGTAAAGTGACATAAAACCAGGAGACAAACCATAAGAGACTCTTAACTCTAGAGAACAAACTGAGGGTTGCTGGAGGGGGGGGGGGGTGGGGGGGATGGGCTAAATGGCTGATGCACATTAAGGAGGGCCCTTGTTGGGATGAGGATGTGATGAATCACTGACTTCTCCTGAAACCAATATTATGCTATATGTCAACTTGAATTTCAAGAAAACTTGGAAAGGAAAACCAAACCAACCAAACAAAAAACAAAAACAAATGAAGTTGTATCTCATTTTGGTTGTGATTTGCATTTCCCTAATAACTAATGATGTCGACCATCTTTTCTGGTGCTTATTGGCCATTTGTCTATCTTCTTTTGGTGAAATGTTTATTCAAGTCTGTGCCCATGTTTGATTTTTTTGTGTTATTATTATTAGATTGGATACTTTTAAAGAACAGATAAATTCCACGATCTGCTTGATTCTGAATATCCATCCAGTCGTTTAACATTAGAGGCCATTACTTCGCTTCATTTAGTTTGTATGGATTTCATCTCGTGTTTGAGGGCATCGTGACACTGAGACCAGTAGTTCTGTCCTGTCATTAGTGTTTCCCACGGGACTGCTCGAGGTGGGAATTTCCACCAAAACCAGATCACGGTGGAACATGGAGGGTCTGAGAGATGACAGTCCAGCTTCAGGTCTTAGTGGTGGCCAGTGTGGTCATAAACAGCACCGCAGAGACTGTGGCTGCAGTCCAGGAACACCTGCTGCCCATACTTCCCTTCTTTCTGTGGCTGTGACTGCAGTTGGCATCTGGCCTTTGTTCAGACCGGAGGGCTTATACTCCCCTCTTCACATGAACCCAGCTGTCCACGATGGTGTGCACGACAGCATGGCAAGTCTTGACACGAATCACACTTCCCATTTTGTGGCGAAGACCGTACTAAAATAGGAGTCATGCTAATCATTTCCCATAAATTAAGGGTGGCAGGGTTTCCCAATGTAATAACCCAGTAGAGCTGAGAATCATGGGAGAATGGAGGCACCCTTTATAATTCCGACGAGAAAAAAAAGGATAAGAATGGTGAGAGAGGTCACATGTGATCATGAATGTCAGAGCCTGTCCCCACCTCGGGACTGTCTTCATGCGACTCCTTCTGCACAGCTGGGTTTTCTGGGTTGATTAAAGATGGCACAGACACCCTGCATGTGGCACCGGTTCCATGATGGTTGGGGAAGAGAATCTGATTGGGGTATGTCATGAAACAATACATTTTAGATGTCCAGCACTGCATGGATTCAACCCCTGTTTTTAATACAGTCCTACAGTTTATGAAGAATAGATTATCTTCTGTAGTCACACCAGTTGGCATTTTAATAGGTATATTGGTTGATCTGTGAAAGTTCCTGTCTTAGGATCATAGCTCTGCCACTGATTTACTGTGTGATCCGGGGGTCCGTGTCTGATTCTTTGAGACCTGCACGGGCCTCATAGGGCACAGGTACTAATTGTTGAATGAGTGAATACATGAAGAGTCTTTCTGTCTGTCACTAAGGGCAAAAGTGGTCTTTCAAATCAGTCTCAGCTCTGATACACAATAATTCTAAAGGGATCATTGTTCATCTCTGACAAAGGAACCTGTAGGTTTCTGCCAGCGTGCCAGAGCATCTTGTTAATGGACCAGAATTGCCATCTCCACAGAGGAGAGGGAGAAAATCTTCCACAACTCATTACAGTTCTGATTGGCTGATTATAATGATCTGAGATGTCCCTCTTCCTCTGCAATGCTGTCTGTGATTTTGTATTTTCTTTCCCCAAATAAAAACAAAAACAGCAATTATTGCTTGCCTCAAATAATTATTGGACTTTTTTCTGAAATCGGTACAAAGTCTGAGCAAAGGGCGATTTCCCTGGCTAGAATCAACATGATATAAAATTAGCACTGCAGCCTTGAGCAAGTTCGTTCTTCTCTGGAAGAACTCAACTTGTTGAAACTATCTCTGGCTTCACCATGTATTTTGCATGAGCCAGCCAGTATTCTAGGCGAGGTCATTAAGCCTTGGCACTCCAGCAGGCATTAAAAGGAAAGCTTGAATCAGAATCATGTGGTATTACATACAGACTTGGGATATTAAAAACGAAGCTGGGTGGAGAAAATATAATGCCACATCATGCATTTGTCACAATGATAGATGCGCTCATGGATATCCAGAAAAATTGTTACAGCTTATCTGCTGCTCCTGATAAGGTGTCAGGGAGGCGAGACTCAGAATGAGTTCATGATGACTGGAATCATGTATTGATCGGGACCACACAGAATAGCACACAGGTATTGATCATTCTAAAGATTCTAAGAGAGGCCTAAAGGCACGTGATTTCTCTCTCCCTGTGCATTTTTCATGAGTGGTAGTATAACTTGTCATTAGGCCAACCCGGGAAACACTATTCCACTGTGGCAAAAGTTTTTCTATTTGCCCACAGGGAAAATGCAGCAGCATATCCACAATAAACATGTGTTTAGCACTTAGGATGTGCCAAGTACTGTGCTGGGCACTTATATCAACATCTCCTTAAATTCTCCCAGTGGGTCTCTGAGATGATTTGGGTTTTAATTTCCTATGTCAGAGAGGTCAGCTCGGGCCTCCTGATTTTCATGTATGGTTGACTTTGTCCCATATCGCCATTTATATGGCCATTGAGATATGGGCATCTTCCACTGTAGGGTTTCTGTAAATTCCTAATAGGTCACTTGCTCAGGCTTCCCTGGAAGCCAAGCCCTGCGTCCTCCTGTGCTGTATCATTTATAGCTGACCGAAGTTGCTGTAGCAATTTAGCATAACTTCAGTGGCTTAAAACAGCACAGATCTATTCTGTTACAGTCCTGGAGGTTGGACGTCCAACGTGGATCTCATGGGGCTAAAATGAAGGTATCAGCAGAACGTGGTTCCTTTCTGGAAGCTCTAGGGGAGAATCTGTTTCTTCTGTTTTCGAGGCTGCCCGCCATCCGTGTCTCGTGGCCCCTTCCTCTGGCTTCGAAGCCAGTGACAGCAGGCTGAGCCATCCCATCCCATCCCATCCCATCCCATCCCATCCCATCCCATCCCATCCCATCCCATCCCTCAGACTTCCTCTCCTGCTTCTTTGTTCACGTTTCAAGACCCTTCTGATCACACTTGGATCACAGCTGGAGATGATCCAGGATACTTTCCCTATTTCAAGATCACCTGGTTAGCAACCTTCATTCTGTCTTCACCCTAACTCCTTTGACATGTAACATAAAGTATTCACAGGTTCCAGCATTGAGGATGTAGACATCTCTGAGGGATATTGTTCTGTCTCCTACAGTGCTTTAACCTGGAAGTAAAAAATCTAACTCCTTTGCTGATCTTTAGTAATAAGCCGTGTATCTTAATCATATCAGCACTTTATTCAGTTTGATGAAGGCTAAAGAAGCTGACGATTATACCACTTTTCTTCTTCTTTCCTCTCTTTTCCCTTTCTCTGTGGTTTTATTGGTAAATGACCTTCCTTATTCAAACCAGATGGTTCTTCCTATCTCAGCCCCTGGAAGTCTCTTTCTCTCAGTAGCAGATGAGTCACTAATAAATAAATAAGTAAAAGGAATTTCAGAACAATGGAGTATCCATTTCCTGACAGAAATGTTATGATTATGCTTTTTTCCATCTCACATTAACCCATTTTACACATTAACAACAACAACTGACTAGGCAGGTGAGTGATGTCCCATAGGGCGTTGGTTCTCATCTGGGCTGATTTTGCCCCCGGGAGGATACTCAGCACTGATGGAGACATTTTGCTTGTCGCAACCAGGAGGGGAGGGGTAACGGTGCTACTGACACCTGGCTTGAAGAGTCACGGGGCTGCTAGATCCTTTCTCACACAGGAGAGCCCCTAAAACAAAGAGGCACCTGACCCATGGTGGTAGCAGTCCCGAGGTTGAGCAAGTCTGCTGGAGAATATACAGCCACCTGGTGGATGAGGGGCGGGGCCGGGGGAAGGCCCCCTGAGTGCCAGTCTCCGGTCGACCAGCCGTCTCTTCCAGAGAAGAAAGAGGACACTTTGGATAAACTTTTAACTTTTCTTAGTTGTAAGGTTATTGTATTTGTTGGAAATGAATCATGTTCAGGGGGTTTGTAAACATCGAGAATGTGGTGGGTTGCCTGTGTTTGGTGTGGTTTCCACATTTCTGGGTAGTACAGTGATGATTTCCAGCGAATAACTACAATAGACATTTCTTAGAAGAGCAGTGTCATTCGTCCGCCTTCAGAACTGAATGACTCTTTGCCTCTCTGAATTACACCTCTTTTCCTTGAATTAGAGGCCAGCGAAGGCCCTCGCTGGTGGTGTCCCTGGGTCAGGTCAGCTCATGGAGCCATGCCTCTCATCTGGGAGGAGTGTTTTTCTGTGAATGCTGAAGACACATGAAGTCAAGGAAGAATCAGGAAGCAGCAATGCTGGCCTGAGCAATGCAAAAAAAAAAAGTAGGCAGTATTCGTGATCCATTTGCACTGAACCTAGAGAGAAGGCCCAAGCCATTGAAAGAACTGAGAATCGTTTTAGGTGGACCGTAAATTAAACCTTAGATAAGTGGATGCTAGCCTCAGGTGTACTTCTGCTGATTTCAGACACCTTTCATTCTGATTTCGTAGAGAATGTTGAAGGGAATTCTAGAATTCAGAGGTGTAAAACCATCCATTTGTCTCAGACAACCATAAATCTGACCATCTCTGATTGTGTGTGATTATTTTTTATATACTCTGCTGCCTTCAAAGAATGCGATGATAATATTCTCAGGTTTAGTTTGGACAGAAGAGGTGCTTTGATAGAAGCAGCAAAGTATGGGGGGGGGGCACCTGGGTAGCTCAGTCGGTTGAGCGTCCCACTTCAGCTCAGGTTATGATCTCATGGTCTGTGAGTTCGGCCCCCATGTCGGGCTCTGGGCTGACAGCTCAGAGCCCGGAGCCTGCTTCTGATTCTGTCTCTCTCTCTCTCTCTCTCTCTGCGCCTCCTCCGCTCATGCTCTGTCTCTCTCTCAAAAATGAATAAATGTTAAAAAAAATTTAAAAAAAAGTATGGATGTTGATTTAGTTTTGTGCTGATTATGTACTTACAGCACGTTAGTATTTACCTAGAAATTGCTATGTTGAGCTTCCAGTGCTCAGGTTTTATTATTTTCCTACAAATCAGCACTAAACAGAAAGAACCTCTCTCCCCTCCTGCTTTGCCCATGTGACACATACACGAACACCTTTTGTCCTAATAATTGAATTACTGCTGGAAGTTATTAATAATTTCATTGTCCTCATAGCTTCCTTCCATGTAATGTTCTTACCAATCAAAAATAATTGGTTTGGAAGCTAGGGAAGCTATTGTGTGTGGGATCCCGTTGTGACATATCTGGCCCCATAATTTGATTTATTCCTATTGAGTAAAATCCTTTGAGATCTATAGCCCTCAAGTTGGGAAAGAGAATAATTTTCAAAGATATATCATTTATGCTAAGAAACACCGATTGTTTGGTGATCCAGGGTTTTATTGAGTATCTCTTTGCATAACAGTGTGTGGGGTTCTCTGGAGAATGTGCACATCAATATATGATTTGTTCTCTTTAAGAGAAAGCTTTCAACTTTATTAGGAAGACATGATTTAAACGTGTATGTTTTTGTAGAAGTTTATGGGTTCAATGAAATACGAGAAAATAGATGTGATCAGGAGGAGTGCTGGGCACTGTGGAGTCTTGTCATCAGAGCTGACCTGTCCCACTGAGCCTCAAGTCTCACTGGTCTTTAGACTGTATTTTAGCCCTGATCTTACTTTTTAAAAACATGTTTTTAATGTTTGTTTATTTTTGAGAGAGAGAGACAGACAGAGTATGAGTGGGAGAGGGTAAGAGAGAGGAGGAGACACAGAATCCGAAGCAGGCTCTAGGCTCTGAGCTGTCAGCACAGAGCCCGACGTGGGGCTCGAACCCACAAATTTTGAGATCATGACCTGAGTCGAAGTCGAACACTTAACTGACTGATCCACCAAGCCCTCATCTTTCTATTGATTGGATACAGAAGACTTTTATTTTTATATTATGCATATTCACTCTGTGTCATTCATATTTGATTTTGATATTTCATTTAATACCACCTTTGTTAATAAATGTCACCTTATATTTATTCCAAAACGGATCAATGATAAATAGAAAGGAATTTGAGAATAGTCAGGAAGTGAAGAAGGGAAGAGTTGGCCACGTGTCAAAGGAAATAGTTGAAGTATAGCCAAGAAGCTGTGTTCCAATGGTCCTGTTAAAACAAAGTCTCCTTTTTAAGGGAAGCCTGGGGAGTAAGGAAGCAGGTGAAGTGGCAGCAAAATGATTATTCTTTTAGTGGCTCTTCAAGATGTCAACTTTTTAGGATTATGAGGTAGCACACTAAAACTTGTCTTTTGTACTAACGTTGAGAAACGTCTTCAGTTTCCTAATGCCCTACTCACCAATGCGCTTTCAGGGTGAGCTCTTTGAAGAGGTGGAATACAAGTTTCTTTCAAAACCATAGTGCCTTAGGGGCGCCTGGTGGCTCCGACTTCGACTCAGGTCATGATCTCACAGTTCGTGGGTTCGAGTCCCACATCGGGCTCTGTGCTGACAGCTCGGGGGGCTGGAGCCTGCTTCGGATTCTGTGTCTCCCTCTCTCTCTGCCTGTCCCCTGCTCACGCTCTGTCTCTCAAAAATAATAAATAAACATTAAAAAAATTAAAACAAACAAAAAAACAAAACCATAGTGCCTTCAAAGTAGGGAAAGGTCATGTTAGTGAATACTTGGACAAATTCCATCATTTGAAAGGAGACCTCTTCAAAATATAACTGACTGTCCTTAAAAGACCATAGCAAAAATGAATTACTGTAGCAAATACTGTCATATTTACTAGTTTATATTGGCTAGAATAGAGCATTCTTTGAGAAAGGTCTTATTAACAATTGGTTCATTGTTTTATGATATAAATGTGGATATTTGGTTCCATCAGTGGTTGGAAGAAGCCTTAATTGTTAGTTAACATTTAATCCCATTTCACCTAATTACAGAAGGTGATTAATGCTATTAAAAAAAAAAACATAGAACAGGGTTAAAGGGTTTGGGTATTAAAAGATAGGGTGCAGGGGCACCTGGGGGGCTCAGTCGGATAAGCATCTGATTCTTGGTTTCAGCTCAGGTTATGATCACACAGTTCATGAATTCAAGCCCTATGTGTGGCTCTGTGCTGACAGCTCATAGTCTGCTTGGGATTCTCTCTTTCTCTCTCTCTCTGCCCCTCTCCCTCAGAATAAATAAATAAACTTAAAAAAAGGTAGGGTGCATTGTTTGAAATTCTGAATAGTGTGGTCAGGGTAGACTGTGTTGAGAGGTGTCATTTGACCTGAAGGTTCAGGAAGGTGGGGGCGTGTGGATCTTAGGGGGAATGAAAATCAAGGGGACAGCTGATGAGGTCCCTAGGTGTGAGAATACCTAATACTGTCAGAGAATAACAAGGAGGCCAGTTGTGGCTGCAGACAGGAAGGGTAGGTCATAGGAATTGTAGTCCTGACATCAGACTGGCTGTGAGAGGACAAACCCAACGATTTTATAGACCACCATGAGGGATCTTTGGCTTCCACTCTGCCGAGATTTGAGAAGAGAACTGACACGATTTGATTCACATTTTAGAAGAATTCTCTGCTGACCTGCAAAATTGTTGGGGGCGAGGGGCAGAGTGGAAGCAGGGAGCTCAGTTAGGAGGCTCTCGGTGGGATCCAGGCGAGATGTTGGTCGGGACAGTGGTGTGGAGATGGTGAGAGAAGTGATCATATTTTGGATATGTTCTGAGGGTCAGAGGATTTGCTGGCCAATTGGGAAGGGGTGTCAGAAACGGGGATAAAAAGTGACTCCAGGTTTTTTTGACACAGCAATTGGAAGGACAGGTAAAATTGCCATCCAGTGAGAGGGGAGACAGTGAAACTGGGGGGGGGGGGGGGGGGGGGGGGAGGGGCGGGGCGAGGTCAGTGGTTATTGTGTTATGTTATGTTATTATGTTACATTATGTTATTATGTTATGTTATGTTATGTTATGTTATGTTATGCTACGTTATGTGGCAGCAGTTTCTCAGACATCTAGGTGGAGGGGTCCAGTAGGCAGGAGATTATAGGAGTCTGGAGTGGAGCATAGAGGTCTCAGGTCACAGTGGGAACGTAAAGCATGAAAGCATAGAGTTGGTGATCGTATTCTGTAGACATAAAAGTGGACTGTGTATGTGTTGAGAATGGGTGTGTGTGTGTGTGTGTGTGTTTCTGTTCAAGTTATTTTCTATGGTTTGCAGCATAGAGGGCAGTACCAGTAAGAACGTTCCAGTACCTTTTAGCATACTGTAATAATGCTATTTAGATTGTGATTCGCAATGGAGAGGTTTCTGAAGGATTTTATTCTTTGGGCACAAAAAGAAACCTCATGGTTTTTTGGGAGAAAAATTCTGCTGTAGTAGTGAAATATAAGTGACAATATAGGCAGACTCTTTGCCATGCTCTATACAGTAGTACTTATTGAGAGGTCATGTTTTATGGTAGATCTTGGATTGGTGGGGGTTTGCCAGTTTTCTTCAAGAGCCATGTTTGTTTGTTTACTTATTTTTGAGAGAGGGAGAGAGAGAGAGAGAGAGAGGGAGAGAGAGAATCCCAAGAAGGTTCCACAGTGTCAGCACAGAGCCCAGCGCGGGACTGAAACTCACAAAGTGTGAGATCATGACCTGAGCTGAAATCAAGAGTCGGACGCTTACCCAACTGAGCCACCCAGGCGCCCCAAGAGAGCCATGTATTTAAATGTTACGTCATAGTAGCTGAGGTCACTGCTCGAACTAAAATAAATTAAACGTTATAAGAGGTATCTAAATTACTTGGTTTAGCCTCTTTGTAAATGTGTAGTATAATAAATTATAGCACTTGTTAAAAAACAAACAAAAAACCAAGCAACCTCTGGCTTCCATAGGATGTAATTGTTATAAGCAGTAAAGTTATGTGTATGTTCTTTTGCCTTTTCCTATTTTGTAACTGTAACGCATCTTATGTGCATTATGGAATTTTTAGATGCAGTTATCAGAAATCCAATTAAGATGCTAGAACAGTAAAATTTACAGATGAGCTTAAAAGTCCTTAGCTCTAATAGGGAATTAGTTATAAACCTCTGTGTAAAACATTACTGATCATGTATCTTTTGAAATGTTACCAACTATAATATTAAAACCATAGCATTCACAATTGAGCTCTAAAATTTACTAAAAAAGGGATTACAGAATGGACTGGCAGTTGAAATGTTAGTATATCTGCAAAGAGTGGTTTCACAGCAGGAAGTGTGAGTGCTGTTTTGTTTAAAATATGTAACACTTCTTACCAGAAGAATCAAACATGAGAGTAAACTATTTGTGTAGCCAGTAAGTCTTGGTTACAAACCATTCTTAAAAAAAAAAAAAAAACATGGGGCGCCTGGGTGGCTCAGTCGGTTGAGCGGCCGACTTCAGCTCAGGTCATGATCTCATGGTCCGTGAGTTCGAGCCCCGCGTCGGGCTCTGGGCTGACAGCTCAGAGCCTGGAGCCTGCTTCAGATTCTGTGTGTCCCTCTCTCTGACCCTCCCCCATTCATGCTCTGTCTCTCTCTGTCTCAAAAATAAATAAACGTTAAAAAAAAAATAAAAAAAAAAACAAAAAGAAACTTTGTGTGTTATTACGAATACACCATGTATATGTTCCAAAACATCACATGCTCTAGGATACTTAATGAAATCACTCCTAGCTAACTCCACTGTGAGTGAGCAAGTATAATAAAGAACACTGCTTTTAAAAAAAAGTAGCTTGAGAGCCAGAATTGGAGGCGAGAAGTAGTAATTTTTTCATTCTCGGTACTGCAGTTTCTATTTTCATGGGAGATTGAAGTGGAAATACTGATACTGATTATACTGATAGAGTCAATGCTCCTCTGGCATTTCCTGGCAGATTAGACACCCAGGACGTACACAGCACAGTCCAGTTTTTGAACTTCAAATTTGTCACTAATACAACTGGTGAGGTTTTACAAAGTCTTTCATTGTAGTATCATCTGATTGAACCATAAGTATCTTTAGAGGTTTAACCTGGTTGTGATTTACATGGTGAACCAATGTATGGTTGACATTTGTGTAAAAATGGGGCAACAATTTACCCAGGTTGTTTTTTTCTTTATTGTGATAGTTCCTGGCATATATGGCAAATAAAGAACTCGGGGAAAATCTATTTGTCTGTTTCCGGTAGTCTCCGTGCTTCTACTGTGGTAAGAGGAGGTATTGAGGACAGAGGGCTTCATACAAAATACAGACCCTGCCTGGCCTCATGGTGCTTGGTCGTATGGGGAGGAAGATGTGCTGCTGAGAAGAAGCCTAAGTGGGAAAAAGGCAGGATGAAGATAATCATCAAGGGTGAGAGTCAGGGATGGAGAGTTCTGGACAGAGCATGTGCAAAGACCCTGAGACAAGAGAAAGCTCGGACCCTTCCCTGATTGGAAGCAGGCCAGTAAGAAAAGGGAAGGTGACCGACAGAGCCCTCCAGGGCCATGTAGAGGCTCCAGAGAGCCAGGTCATGCCGGACTTTGTTTTTCCCTAAGAACTGGGAATTTACTCTTCCTGCAGTATCTTCATGGTGATGGAAGGAAGGATGTTTTCATTATTATTGGCATTGCTGCTGTTGAGTGCTTGGTTTGTTCTGTGTTTCCAGCCTTCTTGCCCTATGAAGGTCTTCATCTGGAACTTGGCTGGTGTGGAGTAAGTGTGAATTGCAGCTCTAGGCACCGTGTTTTAAATATGACAGCTGTGGCACAGAAACGAACTGTGTCAGTCATTCCTGGAAAAGAGAAGGCAGCATTAAAGGAGAACGAAGATTCCATACAGGAAGGGGGCTGGGGCTGTGTCTTAGCAGACAGTCCTGAAGGAGATGTTATGGCAGTCGATTCACAGTCTGAGTCTAAGATCAGGTTGTGTTCCTAACCTGTTAGCTTTGCAGCCTTGGAGGCACTCTTCACTGTGAAACGTCGCAGAGCCGAATTCATTAGGTTTTCCTAATAAATGAGGTAATACGTGTAAAGCACTTAACCCGGTGTGGCATACCTGAGTTTACTGAAATTATTAGCTATCATTGTTGCTGCTACTACTTTTATTATTTGATTAAGTTGGTAACAAGAAGGGTGGACAAGTAGAGAATAATTAATGCCTTGGAGCTGAGAATATACATCCATGATAAATAGATCCGTAAGCGGGGATGCAGGGTTCCTGTAGAGCAATGTTAGTAGATAAGATTAGAAAAAACAGGATGCATACTGATATTTTATTGCTTATGTCCTAACCTGCCGCTTGCAGACAGCAGTTCTGGGCTTATTCACTCAACAAACGCTTCATGTTCTCCATGTCACTCAACCTTCTGCCCCCTTACCCTACTCCTATCACCTGGGCATTTAACCACCTGTAAAATTGTAGGGGTTTCTTTGTGTGTGTCTGTGATGACATCCTTATCAGGCAGTATTTCATAAAAGCAGCTATGCCACTTGTTTATGTTGTTTCGAGAGTTGAGAGTTGTTCTGGAAAATGTCTGAGAAGGCTTTTGAGAAGTGTGTATTGGTCACCAGAAGATCGAATTAAACGTGGAAACAAGCATGAGAAACAACCATGAGCAATTCTAGTATAAAGCTGAATTTGAGCTACAGTGTCTGTGATTTTGTTCTACACAGTCATTTGGAGGGAGAAAGTCCAGCCACCAAGTACATGCTGTAAGAAGTCCCAGACGTGCTATGGGCCCCTAAAACAAGGGTTCCTGAAGAACCCGCAATGCGCGTGGCTCCAGCAGAAAAGCTCTCTCTGCCTTTCAGCATTGTGCTGACCATGAACAACAGGTCTTGTCAGCCTTTTGTGGAATCCTGGTTGGAAGGTTTGTGTTGAAATTGTAGTATGTTACGATGTGTATTCTTCCTTTTCCTGGATGCTCATGTAGGATCTCAAAACACATAAGAGAGCAGACAGGCATCATTTCTGTTATATGGAAATGATATTTTTTTTTCTTTAATAATACAGGTGGTGATTAAATATGCACATTTGTAGCTCAGCTCAAATTTATGAAATATGACACTAAGTAAGTTAACCCATACTTAATGTATATTAGCTCTCCTGCTTATTGACCCCAAAGATCAAAGATACCCTTATGAGTCAAGAGTTTTTTACATTATTCCAAGTCTAGATGACATGATTTGCATTACTCAGTAGAATATAAGTAGAAACTTGTGGGCAGAGGGTAGTCAGTCATATTATTCTCCTGCTTACCACCCTCTCTGCAAATCCTGTGTACCTGGGAAGAGTGTTTTTACCATGGTCTACAAGGACATGACCCCATTGACAGCCGTATCCCAGCCACACTTGGCATTTCCTTGTTTCTCACAGACCGGGTGTGTTTCTGCCACAGTGCCTTTGCACCTGCCACAGGTCCCCCCCAAACATCTTTGACAGAACTGTATGCCTTGACCTGACTGGCTCGTCCTTATCATCCTGGGCTCTATTCCATTGGAGGGCTCATTTCTGTGTCTGTTTTATTGCACAAGATGTAATCATATGAGAGTAGAGGTCATTGACCTATGAAAACTGATGTTTTTAATATTTAAGATGCGCTTTAGTATTTAGAAATTTAGCCCTGATGTCAGGAATGTTTTTAAAGTACAAATATCTAATGAAGGATGTGAAATTTTAAAAGTGCACGTTCTCCAATCAACTAATTTGGACATCGATGTTATCTTTACTCACTGACTGATTTCCACTCTCTAAGCAGATTGTTTGAGAATTTGATAAATTTGAGAATAGTCTTATATAATATTAAAGGGATTTCTGTAATCAGTTTCCATTTTGGTTTGACCCTCTGAAGCGCTGTAATTCTGGTTTGGTTCCTTGTGCCAGTAACTTACGTCATAACGGTCGAGCGTATTGCCGTCCAGACGTAGCGTTCTGAACAGGTTCTGTAGCCCAGCGTCAGCCACGTTATCACTAAGTGTAGTATGTCCCATGCCACATACGTGTGAAAGGGAGATGTACTTTGGGGCGTACTTCCTTAAACCTGGGTCTATATTTGACTCCCCCTATATTTGACCCCCAGTCATTCATTCTGCAGATCTAACCATCGTTCTATCCTGACTGTGCTTTGCCATTTTCACTAACGTTTCCTGCTCCTCCCCTCTCTTTTCTGTACAGTTTGCTTGTTTTCTGAGACTTGGATTGCTGCTTACTGTCATCTAGACTCAGGTTTGGTGGATAGAGAGAAACATGGCCTTTCTCAAAACCTCATTCACTTTGTGCTGCAAACGTAATAAAGGCCACTTCCTCAGGGTGACACTCAAGTCCCAATTACATGTCCAGCCTCCTCTCCAGCAACATCGCTCGTTACCTCCTTTCCTCCTGCCGTGCCTGACCAACTGCTGCTATCATCCCTTGTTTGCGTATCTTCCTGGACACTTGTTCCTTATTTGTGACAGCAGGAGCTGCATTCGGCTTTGTATTCTTCTTAGTCTTTCTGGGTCTGAATACCTCATGATATTACAGACTCCCAAGGGCTGAGGTCCATGTTTCATCATCTCCGTGCCTCCTGGTTCATAGCATGCTGGCTGACACATAGTTATCGCTCGGTGGATCCTTGTGAGTTGAAGATTTTGTGTGCTGCCGAACCAAATACCGTTTCCAACTGAATATCGTCTTCAGTCTGTGTTTTCTAAATGTGTTTTCTTGCAACCATATACTATCAATTCATCACTTAGATAAAGCATTTGAAGAGTCAAGGTCAGTTCTCCATCAATATCTTTTCTCTCTCGGGAGTTGATGGCTGAAGGCAATGGTTCTCCGATTGGCTCATGCCCCCATCGTCTGGCTTGTTAGAATTGAGATTGCTGGGTCCCAGACCCATAGTTTCTGATCCGGTTGGTCTGGGCTGGGGCCCAAGAATGTGCATGTCTAACACGTTACCAGGTGATGTGGCCGCTGCTCTCCCAGAATCCCACTGAGAGAGCCTGTTTTAGGGTCACCTGGGATCACTGGGTATCTCTGTGCTAAAGCAGCTGAGTCAGAGAGTGCTAAGTCTGTGGAAAAATCTTCCCATCAGGGTTAAACATTAGCACTGAGTTGCGCACGTCTCATTCACCCCTTTGCATGACGGTTTTGTTCCTCCACCTAATGAGAGAAGATGCTTTCCTACCGCCTCTCCACTGGCCTTCCCTTAACTGGCGGGGAAGATGCTTTCACCTGTGGGATGCGTATGTTGAACTCTGTTTAGTTTGTTGGCCCACGCTTGCTTTCCCTAAAGAATTCCTGGTGAACACGGGTTGTCTCGGTGCCCCCCAGGTAGCAGTTCACGTAATCCTCCCAGGAAGCCCGGGGATTGTCTTTGTTTTTCCCATGCGAGGAGGTTAGGCACTTAGTGTGAGGCCATATGCACAGTAAAGGTGGGTGAACCAGGGGTTGAGCCCAGGAAGTCTGGCTCTGAGTCTGGACACGTCACCACTGTCAGCTGGTCTCTCTCTAGGTGGGAAAAACAAAACAAAACAAAACAAACAAAAAAACCAAAAAACAAAAAACTGCTGTTGTCCTCGTTGTGGCTTGATGGCTTCTCCACAAATCCTTTTGGCATCTCCAGTTAGTATCTGGTCTAAGACTGCCTTCGGGGCCTCAGAGGATTTTTACGCTTCAATGGGAAAACCTTAGTGACCATCACTCTTTAAGGGACTGTGTCTTAATCAGATTTATTTTGGTCAGTGAGTGCAGCTGCACGTTACGATTTCAGCGTATTTTCATCGCTTGCTTTATACAAAATGACAGCACAGGGAAAATGACCCAGTTCAGAGGGACACAGGGGTTCCTCTTGTCGTATGATCTTGCACTTCTGATTTCATAGTTTTACATGCACCATCATAGTTGGCCTTACGCATAAAAGCAACAGCAAAAAAGCATGAAGCATTATCTGATTTCACAGAGAAGGAGCTGAGTCTTGGGGAGGCTGAAGAAGTTCTCCTTTACCAAACTGCAAGGATGGGATTCGGGCTCAGCTCTGGGTTTTCAATTCAGAGTTTGATATTGGTTTCATGATATATTAGGAATTTATATTCAATCGAGTTTCCATTAAAATTTGTAAATTTCCGGTGGGGCTTTGCAGATATTGAGTGCAATATTTAAATTAGATTTCTGAGTATTCGTTTATTCAACAAGTGTTTACTGAGCCTCTCCTTTGAGCTAGGCATTCTTCTAGGTGTGTAGAATATATTAGCAAACAAAACACTGAGACAGCTGTTACAACACCGTGCTGGTAGGAAAGGACAATAAGCAGTGAGCACAAATGAGTAAATTATATTGTATGTTGGAACCTGACAAGTGCTATGGAAAACAAAAGAAGAGTAGAGCAAGGCAGGGTAGAAAGAGCAGGAAGAGGATGTCGTTGAAATTTTCTGGGTAGTTAAGCAGAGGGACGGTTAAGCAAGAAGGTGAGGGAGTTAACCGTGGACCTGGCTGGGAGAAGACCAGTCCAGGTGCAGAGAGCATTGCTGGCAGGGAAGGGCCACATATGGGAGTGGACTTCAGGAATGGCAGGTGGGACAATGTGGCCATGGAGAGAACAGCAGGGGACTAATTTAACGAAATGATGCTTACCCAGATTTTCTAGGGCCTTGTATGGCATCGAAAGTGTTGACCTAAGGTGTGGCCTGATCTGACATAGACCTAGGCTGGTGCTCTAGTAAGAATAGACTGTAGGGAAGCTGTGGTGGAGACTGTATCATTAAGCCAAGTGAGTAAAGATGGATTGCTCAGACTAAGGAGAGTCAACAGTGGAGGTGGGGAGAGACGACCAGGTGCTGGATATATCTGACAGGTTGAGGCAGCTGAAGTACCTGATGGCTTGGGTGTAAGGTGGGAAGGAAAAGGTGAGTCGGGGCGATTTCCAAGACTTTTGACCTGAACAACTGAGAAGGATGGAGTGGGCACCGACTGAGAGGCAGAAGAAGGTGGGTGGAGCAGGTTTCGGAGGTGGATAAGCTTAAGAGAGGAGTTGTGAGTTCCACAGTGTCTTGGCATCTAGATGTCGGTGCTGTGAAGACAGGGGAGAAGGGCGTGTGGTCCAGGCTGGATATAGTGACTTGAAGTTCATCAGCATCTGCCAGCAGGATGAGATCCCCCAGGAAGGGAGTGTAATACAGAAGATGAGAAAGACTGCTGAGCCCTGGTGCGGGTGTCTTTAGGGGGTCAGAGAGGAGGTAATGAATGCCAATGAAGTGGGAGGAAAACCAGCCGAGTATGATGTTCATGAAGCCAGACAAGAAGATTAGTCAAGGCTTTGGAGATAAAGAATCCTGAAAATGCTGTAGGTAGCTAAAGAAGGCAGGCCTGAGAATTGCCATGAGTCACTGGGAATCCTACCAAAGCTGTTTTAGTGGGGTGACAGGAGCAGGAGCTGCATGGGGTACCTCCTGTAAAATGGGGAGACTCTGGAAGAGGTTGGGGACAAATGGATCCTTCGAGAAGTGTACTCCCTTCTCAATTTTAAGATGCTTTGATTAGGTTTCCTAGGTTGGAATATTATTCAATCATGTTCAATAGAAAAAAAAAGGTTCAAAAAGGAAAAGGTTCAAAAAGAAAAAAAAAAAGGCATTGAGAGCAAGACACAGAAGCAGGCCAGACAAAGACACTCAGAGGAAAAAGACACGACAGTGGCTCCCAGAGAGATCACGGGAACTTTCATCTGTGAACGTGCACAAGGGAAGACACATTATCAAATCAGTTTCCTGTTGTTCTTTTCCAGCTGCCTCTTTTCTTTCTGATGAGTAATTAATTGGGTTTTCTGTGAATGAGTAATCCTAACATGTCTTTTAGCTCTCTGTTAAATTTCTTACCTGCCTGTGTTTCAGAGGTAAACCATGAGCTATTTCCACAAAGGGTCAGTGTAATTCCAAGATCTAGGAAAGACTGGTTTCAAACTCCGTTGAAGCTAGAATGTTGAGGTTTTAAATTTTAAATATATAGGATCTTTTCACTAAGTGTGTATTTTTGAACTTGATACTGTTTGTGTCATCCCAGGATATGTAGAGGTTTTCCCGTAGCTTCTGTGACCTGCGATACTGATGCAGCCTCCTTTAGGACAGGGAGCTCTCTGCCATTACCTCTGCATGATGCTGTATACATGGAAATTGGAAATGCCCCATGTGAACTCAGATAAGTTTCTCTCACTGTCTTCCTCAGTTCTCTGCTGATTGATTTTTTTTTAAGTTTTTTTTTTGAGAGAGACAGAAAGAGTAAGTATAGGGGAGGGACAAAGAGAGAGGGAGAGAGAGAATCCCAAGCAGGTTCCGTGCTGACAACAGAGAGCCCAATCTGGGGCTCAAACTCACGAAACCATGAGATCATGACCAGAGCTGAGATCAAGAGTTGGTCGCTTAACTGACTGAGACACCCAAGTGCCCCGAATTCTCTCTTGATCCTTGTTATTGTTCTCTGTTGCTGTTAGACCATCGCTTAGTGTCAAGGGAGGAAAATAATGGTCCAGAATTGTATGGATCAAGTTTTGTGTATTATTATTAAACAGGGATTCTGTTATTATTTTTTTCTAACTTGAAGAATGCGCTTTTCTTTTTAATCCTTTTGGACCTTCAGGAAATTTTTTTGTTGTTTTCGCATTTTTGAGAGTGAGAGAGACAGAGTGTGAGCGGGCGAGGGGTAGAGAGAAAGAGGGAGACACAGAATCTGAAGCAGGCTCCAGGCTCTGAGTTGTCAGCACAGAGCCCCACAAGGGGCTCAAACTCACAAACCACAAGATCGTGACCTTAGCTGAAGTCGGATGTTTGACTGAGCCACCCAAGTAACCCCCCCCCCTTTTGGACTCTCATAATCATAATCACCTTTGATGATAATGAGTAGCTTTACAGGTAGCATATTGAGGTTAGTTGCTGGGTGACATTCTTGGGCTAAGCCCGGGGTAGTTGTCCGTGGTGGGCACTGCAAAATATGAAGCTAATAACTGAAAGCTAATGAATCAAAAAAGGTAAAGGAAAGAGGGAGCAAACAATGGATAACATTGGATACAGTTAAGGAGGGAGCAAGGTCAAGGTTTGTAAGCTAATTCTTAATGTAGAGAGCGAGAACAGACAGAGAGGGGGAGGGAAAGAAAGCGTAGGGCTGACTTGAGGTGGGAGAAAGCATACTATGACTGTCTGACTAGAAACCATACTCAAAATATTTACTTGTCCTTTCTGGAAATCGTGGAATGGATTCAACTGCCCTCTGTCCTAACCAATTATATACCACTGATTAGAATATAAATAGCTTTTTCTGGCTAGGCTCTTGAGTATTAAGACTGAGATTTTTGAGATTACTTTTATGATCAGCACCCTATGAAACATACTGTGTTTACCAAAATCACAAATGGAATTGTCCATTGCCAAAATGAACACTTGGCATCAACAAGTAGGCCAAGCAAACTCCCAGAAATATAAACACTATTGCTGGTTGAGTCAGTACTATAAGCTGAATACAGCGCTTCTGTGGGAAGGTCCTGGTTAGACTCTGTTGAATGACTTTAAAAGTGGGATCACCACACAGGCTCTGTGTTGATTAACAAGGAAGCAGAAAGCCAACTGGTCCTGTTGACTGTGGATGGATGAAACCAATTACCATCAGGCCCCCAGAGTCTAGTTAGGAAATTCCTTTAAGAAATAACTGGAACTGAGAAAACACAGCACCATTTCTCTCAATCACGCAAAGACTTCTTCTCCTGAAAGGTAGAGTTTAAGCCAAGATCTTGTTGATGGCATTTGAATATTCTAGTAAATCTGCTCCATGATAGACCATGTGTACAGATATTCATTATATATTACCTTAAAGAGGTACATTGTCATTGGTGAATGTATTAGTCAGGGTTCTCCTGAGAAACAGCGCGCGCGCGCGCGCACACACACACACACACACACACACACACATTGTCGACCCTTGAACAACATGGGGGTTAGGGGTGTTGACTCCCTTGCAGTCAAAAATTCACATAGTGTGATGGCATGGGTGGTAATTTATTTTCCTAAATAGAATCATGAAACTCACTGCATCGGTGCTATTAATTTGAATTTTGTTTATTTTATTACGCTTTATTTTATAATTTTAAAATTTATATTTGTATTTGCTGTAAATTGCTATAAATATAAACACTCTTAGGCTAGTTGTATATTCTCTGTGCTTAGGGAAGTTTACAATAAATGTACTTAAAAACTGGATGTCCTTTTTTTTCTCTTAAAGTTATATCATTTTAGACCACGGTGTGTGTTTACTCCTGTTGAACCTAACAGTGTTTGGACTCAGGGAAGCAATTTGGTGAATATTTTAGCATTCATTTTTGACCAAAGGAAATTAAAAGTAGAAAGAACAGAAGGGCAAGTTTGCCTTGCACAGGATGAAATCTGTGAAAATTATGTGTACAAGTATGAAAAAGTTCTCATCACCAAACGAATCTTGGATTCTCTTTGGTATCTTAAAATGTGTTAAAGGTAAGCCTTAAATAATGTTTCTACAGGGGCGCCTGAGTGGCTCAGTCGGTTGAGTGTCTGACTTCGGCTCAGGTCATGATCTCACGGTTCATGAATTGGAGCCCTGCGTTGGGCTCTGTGCTGACAGCTCGGAGCCTGGAGCCTCCTTCAGATTCTGTGTCTCCCTCTCTCTCTGCCCCTAACCCACTCGCATTCTGTCTCTGTCTTTCTCAAAAATAAATAAACATTAAAAAAAAATAATGTTTTTACAGAATTCTTAACAATGGCCCACTTGTAATATAATTAATATTGTTATTGAAAGTTTTTAAAAAAAATATACCCCTGGACAGTATAATGCGTAATTCATTAAGGAAGGTATCTATGGACATATTGGCATAGTTATGCTTTTCATTTAAAAACTTCAGTAACTATTTCCACATTGTTTATTTCTAATCACCCCTTAAAGACAGAGCAGCTTTGCCTTCTGTACAGCATGAGGCAAAAATTTGATAAATGGTTCTTTGAAATGTTAAAAATGTCATTGTACTTGTATTTTTCTCAAGCTGACAACATATGGCATATTTCTAATTTTTCTACTAGGATTTCCTTTTTAGTGACTGACATATACGTGATTTAAAAAGAAATCACAAAATTCTTCAAGTAGAAATTGTAAAGGAACAGTTGCTTTGTATATAAACCTATTTCCAGTTTCATTTTTTAGTTTTTAACATTTTATTAAGCATGATCACCTATTTGCTACTATATTTTGAGTTATAATTCTCTGTATTAGACATTCATTCATTCATTCAACAAATCATTATGGTTTATGGCCATAATGTTGCTAGGCTGTATTTTAGGTACTGAGGAATGTGTCAGTGTACAAACGAAGTTTCTTTTTTCGGAAGGCTTTATGTTTCAGATGTTCTCATTTAATTTAGTTGATCATCTGCTTATGCTTATCTAAATGTAGACTAGGTGTAATTTTGGGGGATCTAAACATTAAATATGGTGAAAAACAACCCTTGAAAATTTTTTCTTAGCTTTCATATTCTGTTTATTTTATTCACAATTAAATTTCCCATGTTTATTTATAAGTATCAAGTCATAGGTTGGTTCCTGTATTCGTTTGTGTTAGTATTATAGGGCTGCTATAAGAAACTTACACAGATTGGGTGGCTTAAGTAACCAATTTATTTTTCTTATTTATTTTAAATTTTTTAATGTTTATTTTTGATACAGAGAGAAAGAGACAGAGTGCGAGTGGGGGAGGGGCAGGGAGAGGGAGACACAGAATCCGAAGCAGGCTCCAGGCTCTGAGCTGTCAGCACAGAGCCCAATGAAGGGCTTGAACCCACAGACTGTGAGATCATGACCCGAGCCGAAGTCAGATGCTGCACCACCTGAGCCACCCAGGTGCCCCGAAATAACAAATTTATCATCTCATATTTCTGGAAACTAGAAGTCCGAGATCAAGGTGTCCAGAGGGCCGTGAGGGAAAATCTATTCCACACTTCTCCTGTGGTTGTTGGCAGTCTTTGGTTTTCCTTTGCTTCTACTGCATCACCCCCATATCTGCCTTCACCATCATGTGACGGTCCCCCTATATGAATGCTTTTTCTAATGGCATTCCTTTTTGAAGGACAGCAGTCATATTGCATTAGAGGCCTACCCTACTTCAGTATGATTTTGTCTTAACTAATTACATCTGCAATGGCCGTATTTCCATATAAGGTCACATTCTGAGATACCAAAGGTTAGGATATCAACATGGGAATTTTGGGGCGAGATGCAATTCAGTCCCTAATAGCTACCATGGAGTGAATGAGAGCTTTTTTACTTATTGAACAAATATTTATTATATACCTACTAAATTGTAGGATTGTGCTAAGGATAAGTGATACAGAAGGGTTTTGTTTTGTTTTGTTTTGTTTTGTTTTGTTTTTTAAGACACGTTAAGGTCCTGATTTTGTAACGCTGACTGGCAGGTAGGTCATCCATATAATGTTGGTAAGACCAGTGTCAATGTCCCTGGTTGTTCCACATACTAAATATTGGGACAGAAAACTGGTTTCCATCTTGGATATGCTCTCCTACCATAGCAGTGATTTCTCCGTCAATCCTTAGCCATTAAACCACTGGAGAGTCGGGTTTTAGCCATGTCACATTAGGTGACCCAGTTCTAGGTACATTCCAGCTCTTGTTTGCCAAGGCAACAGCTCCCTGGGCACTCAGTCATGTACAGGATAGTTCCCTCATTTTACCTTCCTGCTCTTACTTACAGGAAGCTTTGTGATAAGCAAATTTGACTCAGATACTTCCCGTGCAGCTTGAGTGAGACACTAGTAAGACTTACCATACATGAGGCTTAGGAGTGAAAAAGTAATCCCCAGAGGAATATAATGGTTAATAAGAAGACAAATTTAGTTCTTGAGGTTTTTTTTAATAAAAATCATCAAGCCATCAACAAACTGGAAACTGAATAAACATGGGATCTCTAAAATGGCTGAGATTAAAGTAAACAACAGGTGCTCTATGAATCCATCAGTTCCACAATTAAAAACAAAGTGATATAGACATTCTGGGTTATGCTACTTTACGCTAAAACAGATTTCCCAATTTTCAGAATGCGTGAAATAATTATAGCTGGGAGATTGCTTTCATTTTAATGGGAATTTGCAAATGCAAATCCCAGTTTGCTTTAGGAGTTGCATTATTAGATTTCAAAATCTGGCACGGAATGGTGTGTGTGTGTGTGTGTGTGTGTGTGTGTGTGTGTGTGTATTTCAATCTATCCATTCCTAACTTAGGAGGATTCATAATGCATTCAAGTTAGATGGCTTTATAAATTTTAAAAAATCTTTGAGGAAATGTTGCACACCCTTAGAAATATGTATTAAAATATTTCTATAAAGATGTTCTTAAATATCACCTAGGTTTTCTTTGGATAAATGTGGGTTTTCTTTGGTTAAATAGGAAGTCTTGTTTTTTCCGTTCCATTTACTTAGAACATTGGAAAGTTGGAGCCAGGAGGAGAATGGTAGTACAACAACTAGTGTCTTCACTGAGCTCTGAGCAAGTGAAGATCTTAATAATTTGACTAGGACCCAAATGAGTTATCTTGATTCTAAGTCTAAATGAGATAGCAGTGCTTGAACCACTTTAGGTTACTGACATTTCATAATTTAAAGATACATCAAACTACTCTTCAGATTCTTTGTGTCATATCAGATGTCATATTCTTTGATTTTTCCTTTAAAACCCCGGTTCTCTTAAACCCAAACAAACAGCCCTTAAGAAAAATTTACTTTTTGAGATTTCATTGATCCATATTGGGTCAGAGTTCATCTCTTAGGAATGTAAATAATCGTCTGTGTTCTTTAGTGGGCATCACAAAGTGAACTACTTAGAACTAGTGAAATGTGAGCCCAAATTTTGTAGCTTTAGATTGGACTCAAGATCAGATCATTGTAGGGTTTTTTTTTTTTTTTGCTGTTATCCTCAATATCATAGTGATGAGACAGATGTATTTTTGGGGGCTAAAGTCTGTTGGCAGTCTTGATTATATGTTGCTGGGATCAGCATTATGGAAACAGAAGCTTGACTTATTTATTTTTTTCCTTCTGCAATACTGAAGCAGTCTGGCTGGATAGCTTAACAGTGTCAGTGTGGCAATATTCGTTCTAATAGATGATGTGTAATTTGTTCAGGAGGACATTTAACAAGGGTAAGTGGCATCTTCAGGAAAGTGTTCGTCTGCCATCAAGGATGTCACTTCCTCTGTTCATGTTATTGCCTGCCTAGACTTCCACCAATCATCCTCTAAAGCGAAAATGAAATGAATTGCTGTAATTTTTCTCTGGAGAAAAAGAGAGAGTGTGTTGGGAACTGCTCACGAGGCAACGTTTTTTGAGACGTAGTTAGGTTTTCTGGTTTCTTTTTCATGGCTGTATTTTCAGATTATTTTGTAAGACAAGAAATGCAACCTTTTCATGACTCTCTGGTTCCGTGATGAATCTGTGGGAGGACTGACATTCCCTACCGGGCATTTTGGAAAACGAGCAGATTCGTTGCCTGCCCTCGGTCATATAACAACATTAAGGCCTGGTTGTAATCCTTGGTTTCAGACTGAGCCAAGTTAATATTTCTTGCATATAGTGGTGCTCCACATGTTGGAAAAGAACTACCTACCTACTCTGGTTGTCTCTAAAAGCAGTACTGTCCCGTAGAAATAAAACGGGAGCCACACAGGCAATTTAAAAGTTTCTAGGGCCGCCTGGGTGGCTCAGTCGGTTAGGCGGCCGACTGCAGCTCAGGTCACGATCTCGCAGTCCGTGAGTTCGAGCCCCGCGTCAGGCTCTGGGCTGATGGCTCAGAGCCTGGAGCCTGCTTCCGATTCTGTGTCTCCCTCTCTCTCTGCCCCTCCCCCGTTCATGCTCTGTCTCTCTGTCTCAAAAATAAATAAAAACGTTAAAAAAAAAGTTTCTAGTCGCCCTGTTAGAAAATGCAAATAGAAACAGCTGAAATTAAAGTTGAATTAAACCACCGCAGCCAACATATGATTGCAACATAGTCAATATAAATCACTATTAAAGAGATACTTCACATTGTTTTTTTTATGAAATTTTTGCCCTCGAGGTGTATTTTATACTTACAGAACATTTTAATTTAGAGTCACTTCATGTTAAGCGCTGAATCCTTACATGTCGCTGGCTAGTGGCTGCTGTGTACTGGCGAGCACATTCTGAGCTAAACATCCCCAGTGCCTTGGAAGAAGATCGATAGTTTTAGAGGTTTGAGCCTGTCCCCTGTCATGGCCTAACTGACCTACGTCTTATTAATGGTACTCTTACATTGCAGCTATAGTCTCTCTGAGCTGGAGGAGAGATTCACTTGGTCTGACCTGGTAAAGGGACTGGGGTGGTACATGCAGTCACCTGGGAATCTTTCTAACCTCCCGTCTGATTGTATACATCTGGAGTGGATTCTAAGATTCTGATTTCTAACCAGCAGCCAGGGGATACTGATACATCTGGTCCAGAGAACACACCTGGGGCAATTGTTTGGAGGAACCTGTTATTATTGGTGATTCCAACTTCTACTTACTACTGCTAAAATTTCAAAGGAGATTTTCTTTATATATATTGCTGCAAGCCTCTTTATTGCCATTCTTGTTTGCCTGGTTTGCTAATCCTTCGTATAGGATTTTGCATTTGTACCGGTCCATTTGTACTGGTGCATTTGATTCCACCTATCAAACTGGGCTTAAGAGGTCCCTGAAGACCCTGCTTCCTCAATTGTCACATTCAGAATCACCTCCTCCCTTTATGTAATTCCTGCCCCTGCTACCATTTACTCAATAGCATCCTTCTTGTCACACACACACACACAAGTCAGGGTTTCTGCATGAAATTGATTTCTTTGGTGTCTTTTTCAGGTTATGAGAACTTGGACAGTAAATAGTTTACCAAATTAGATATCTCTGGTCAACAATATAAACCAATGTGGAATCCTGAAAATTCCTTAGTGTTGTTTGGAAATATTATGTCTATGGTATTTCTTCAATAAATGGTGCTGGGAAAACTGGATAGTCACATGCAAAAGAATGAAACTGGACTGCTATCTTACACCATGCACAAAAATTATCTCAAAATGGATTGAAGACTAGAATGTAAGGGCAGAAAGAAGAAAACTCTTAGAGGAAAACACAGGTGGTAAGCTCCTTCATATCAGTCTTGACAATGATTATTTGGATCCGACTCCAAAAGCAAAGGCAACAAAACCAGAAATAAACAAGTGGGACTATATCAAACTAAAAAGCTTCTACACAGGAAAGGAAATGGTGAACAAAATGAAAAAGGCAACCTACCGAATGGGAGAAAATATTTGCAAATTATATATCTGATAAGGGGTTAATATCCAAACTCTATAAGAACTCCTACAACTGTGGACAGAAGGTCTGAATAGACATTTTTCCAAATTAGAATACAAATGGCCAGCAGGTACGTGAAAGGATGCTCAGCATCACTAATCATCAGGGAAATGCAAATCAAAACTACACTAAGATATCGTCTCACACCTATTAGAATGGCTGTTATCAAGAAGACAAGAAATAACAAGTGTTCCTGAGGATGTGGAAAGAAGGGAATCCTGTGTACTGTGGGTGGGAATTTAAATTGGCTCAGCCACTGTCGAAAATATTGTGGAAGTTTTAATAGAACTACTATATGATCCAGTAATTCCACTTCTGGGTATTTGTCCAAAGAAAACGAAAACACTAATTTGGAAAGAAAACTGCACCCCTGTGTTTATCACAACATTATTTACAATAGCCAAGACAGAAGCAACCTAAATGTCTGTTGATGGATGAATGGATAAAAAAGATGTATTTATACGTCTAGATATCTAAATATATAATGGAATATTATTGAGCCATAAAAATTAAAAAAAATGATATTTGTGACAATGTGGATGGGCCTTGAAGGCATTATGCTAAGGGAAGTAAGTCAAACAGAGAAAGACAAATACTGTATGATCTCCTTGTAGTTGGACTCTGAAAAAAACAAAAACAAACCCCAAACCAAGTTTGGAGATCCAGAGAACAGATTGGTGGTTGTCAGAAGTAGGGCATAGGGCATAGGGCATAGTTAGAATAAGTGAAGGGGGTCAAAAGGTATAAACTTCCATTTATAAGATAAGTAGGTCATGGGATGTAAAAAAAGAAGTATTGTGTCTATTGTCTAGCAAATAGTTACTATTTAAACACCGTTTTTAGATTAAAAAGAAGAAAGCAGGCCTTGCCCGTAGAGGGGAAAGATTCATAAGGAAATGCAAGATGGTGATGGCTCAGTATCTTGGTTCCACTGGAATCAGAAGGTCTTCAGGTTGGCTGGTGGAGTCTCCTCTTCACTGTCAGGCTTTCCTCTGAATAGAAGGTCTCAGAGCCCTAGAACTTCAGAGTTTGGAGGTCCATTAAACGCCATTCTAGTCCAATCTAGTTTTACAGACCAGGAAACTTGGACATAAAAAGCTAATATGATTTGTCCAGGGAAAGCAGATAGTTTCACGTCAAGCTGTAATGTATAACGTCACGTCGGCTGAAATGTCACCACCCCCAAAGAGGCCTTTCCTGACAGGGTCACTCTTTCCACACCTTGCCCTGCTTCCTTTTCCTTTTGTAACCACTGCGACTTGACTTAGCTATTCCATCTACCTCCACCTCTAGAATGGAAGCTCCAAGAGAACAGGCATTTGTTGCTTTAGCTGTTTTGTCCTGGAGTCTGGTACACAGTGTGTGGTCAGTAAATATTGTTACCGATTTACTCAATTTGCGTCTTGAATTTGGTGATCCGTATTGCAAATTTAATTAGTTCTTTCACTGCAGTGAAATGGGGCTGGTGGCGATGGGTGTGCAATGATGTCTCATTACTTTGTTGTTGTTGTTGCTATTTTGTCTGGGATTGATTAATGCTGGTCTGGGGGTTAGATGTCTTCTAAGGCTGATGGCAATGCTGAGATTTGATAAAGAACTGGCACGAGAAAAAAGGTCTCTAAAAAGACTAGCAAGAAATCAGTGGGTGAAGGTTGCATGTTGACAGGGGTTTTTTTTCTTTGCCTTTTCTTCATTGTTGTTTGTTCTAAGGAGCTGAAATGATTCTGTGAGAATTTGTAGAGAATTGGGTGATTTGCAGAGTGGGTTTCTCAGATCTAAAATGGAGAGGGTGTCATTGGCCTGATATGGATGTAGTGAGGGTTCAATGAAATTGTGTATTTCAGGCACTCAGGATGGTGCTTAAAATAAGGTTAGTAATAGGGGCGCCTGGGTGGCTCAGTCGGTTGAGCGTCCGACTTCGGCTCAGGTCATGATTTCGTGGTCCGTGAGTTCGAGCCCCGCGTTGGGCTCTGTGCTGACAGCTCAGAGCCTGGAGCCTGTTTCAGATTCTGTGTCTCCCTCTCTCTCTGCCCCATCCCCACTCATGCTCTGTCTCTCTCTGTCTTAAAAATAAATAAAACATTAAAAAAATAAGGTTAGTTATATTAATACCATTAATATAAAACTATCTTAATGTAAATATTTCTCTACTCCGGTGAAAGCATATTTTTAAAGTTTATCAGTGGCTGCCTGTTGGGATACATATGTACATTAAAATGTAAAGCTTCTAAATCACTTTAATCAATAGCACATGGACAAATAGATTTTGGGTGTTCCTTGTTTTAAAGGTGAAAACAGTTTTTACTGACATTACCTCCTGTGAATCCAGTCACTTCCCCTTGTGCCCACTTCCTATTGAAAATCAGGCTCACGGTACTGCTTCTGAAGACTCTTTACCCCAAACAGCATGGCCTCCCATGCACAGGCATCCATGAGTCTTTACTTTTTGCTTTTAATGTTTTATTTATTCTTGAGAGAGAGAGGGAGACAGAGCGTGAGTGAGGGAGGGGCAGAGCGAGAAAGGGATACAGAATCCGAAGCAGGCTCCAGGCTCTGAGCCATCAGCACAGAGCCCGACGCGGGGCTCGAACTCACAAGCCATGAGATCATGACCGGACCCGAAGTCGGATGCTCAACCGACTGAGCCACCCAGGTCCCCCTTCGTGAGTCACCCAGGCCCCCCTTCGTGAGTCACCCAGGCCCCCCTTCGTGAGTCTTAAGTAACATGAAGTAACAGAGAATTATCGTGATGGATCCAGTGTGCAGTGTAGTTGAGTCCAAATCAGAGAATCATCTGCCCATTTAATGTTTGTTTCTTTGAAAAATGCCAAGCATGTAGGGCGTATTTATTGTTTTGATGATATTCAAGTTAAGCCTCATGTTTCTCAGGATGCAGTGCATAGATAAAACCATGCAGTAACTTGAGATAGTTAATTTTGAGGGATACACAGTCTTCCATAATGCATTTTAAAAATGTTTTTCAACACATGGTAGTAAACAATGAATATTTCATAAATACTGGTATTTTTTATGTTTATTTTTGAAAGAGAGATAGAGCATGAGTGGGGGAGGGGTATAGAGAGAGGTAGATTCAGAATTCGAAGCAGGCTCTAGGCTGTTAGCTGTCAGCACAGAGCCCGACCCTGGGCTCAAACACATGAGCCACGAGATCATGACCTGAGCCTAAGTCAGACGCTTAACCGACTGAGCCACCCAGGTGCCCCAACAATGAATATTTCATAAAAAAACATTATTTATGACATTTTAAGCAACTTTATGGAGAGATTTTTGTATTGATCCAGTTTTTATTTAGGAAAGACATGCATTGTATATCCTTGGGTTGTTGGGTTTTACTTTTTTTTTTAAGGTTGTTTAGAGTTCTGTTTGTTTCAGCAGAATACTTACATGTAGTTATGATTTTTTCTACTTATCAAAAATATTGCAGTAACTCTTACAACTTTTTTTATGAAATACCAGATTTTTCAGTGATTAATTTTCCCAGTAGAGATTATTTAAAATAGAAGAGTTGACTTTAGTATTCAGAGAATGATAACATTTTAAAAATTCCTCTCTTTGTGGCAGTTTTAAAACATATCCACAAATTTAGTTATCTTCCTTTGAATGGAGACTGGCTTTAGTGACTCAGTTCTAACAAATATGTTGCCACAGACTCGTCAGTGCCTAGGTTAGGTCTTAAAGAGCTTAGTAGTTTCTGTAGGCTCTGTCTGTCTCTTTCTTTAACTTTCTCTCTCTGGAGACACCCGCCTTTGGAGCCCTGAGCTTGCATGTGAGAAATCTGACTACCCTGTAAGCATCTTGAGAGACCCCCTCCCAGCTGTCTGTGTCTTCCAGATTTGTGAGGGGGGTCTAGACACAGTCTAGACTCAAGATTTTACTGAAGATCTTTTATACTTCTAGGTGTAATATTCCAGACTGAATTAAGTCAATCATTGTAATATTGTACCATTCTACTACTTTATTTCTATAATATTAATTGACTTGTAACTTTTAACTTTGAGTTAGAGTAGGATTTTCTTACTTTTGAATTTTAATTGAAAGATACACTATTGTTACACAGTGCTGACCAGTGTTTTTAAGATGCAGATTTTAAGGCATAATCCCATATCAAAGGCATTCAGATGTGGAAAAGTCTATCTCATAAATGGATGCAATATAATATTTAATATTGCTACTCTCATATTCTAGCAAAGAATCTTGAGAATAAACAAAATTTCAAAATAGGCTCAGCAAGTGGGGCATGAGTTGGGTCAGTTTGTTCTAGGGCCTGACTTTTATTCTACAACATAGAACTTAAGTCGTCATTTACGCAAAACTTTCTGAGGCAGCTGAATCATAGTACCCCATATCCATAGCGGTCTTTTTCAGACGTCCACATGTATCAGAATCTTTGCTGGGAGAGCTCCTAAGTCATAACGAAAGGCAGGTGTTCATTTAGGGGGCCTGGGCCTCTGTATTTTTACCAAATCTCCCCACAGACTTCACTACACACCTGTTTGGGAACTGTTACTCTAGAACATGCTTTCCTTCACATCTGGCAGAGAAAACGTAAAATAAATGTGCCTGCTGCTTTCAGAGTCCTTAAAGGACAGCGAAGGGAATCTAAAAATGTGGAGATGGCAGAAAAGGAATCCCAAGAAGCGTAAGTGAGTCCCAGGAATTGGGACTTTGGTGGAAGTGAAGGCCTGACTTGTGGAGAATTATGAAGCTTCTCCGTGGGGAGAGGAAAATATGTGAGATCTGAGGCTCCATCTGGCATGGTGGGAAGTGCAGTTTCTCTGAGAAGGGAACATGAGGATACAAGGGAGGGAAAGCATGAAGAATGGGAGTGGTGCTTTCAGAACAGAAGCTGTGTGTAAAATTGATTGTCCCCTCTTGGTGAGGGGGCCAGAGTCAGGAGGACAGTAACCGGGAGGTAGCCTGAGCTCAAGGCAGTGAGAGCAGATCATAGACAGTGGCTATTGTGATGAACAAGAGGAAGGGGCCTGGAAATGTTAATAAAAGCAAAAGTATTATACACTTGACGGTTTTCAGAATTGATTATGTCCCAAAACGTGACCCGAAATTCCAATAACTGGTTGGACTTTGAGGATATCCATGAGCAGAAATTGTATACATTATTTTCTCACTCTAGAACATGTTGAGCCTTTGAGACAAAAAAGATTTAAGGAAAGATTAAGCATCCTTCAAGAAAAGCAGAAGCAAAAACCTCCTGCTTCTCGTCCAAGGGATCTGATTGGTTCTGAAAGATCCCCATACTAAAAGAAGCCAAGGCAACACGGACGGAACCAGTTACTTAAAATCCAGCAGCTAGGCCAGTGGCATGACCATTCGGTTATGAATTGAGATTTCGCATTGCCACATGTCACAGTGACTAGTCTTTCCTGCCTTCTCCTATGCTGATTAAAACAAAAAATAAATAACCTAATTTGCTGAAGATTCCATAAAAGCACTAAGGTCAGGGGATGTTACCTACCAGCTTTGTTCCTCAAATATTGATCACTGGAACTAATGTTCTAACTACATACTTACAATTTAAAAAGCATGTTAGACAGAAGCCAGTTTTAAAAGTTTAGCTCTTATTTCTTATTTGGCCCCATCTATGCGGTCTTTATGGGAGGGTAATGACTGCAAGTGACAGACAGCAGGTCATTGGGCGCCAGTGGTTAGGGTGAGAGGAGGGCGCCCAACAAAGGGAGGAGGGCATTTATTGGTGGAGGATCTGTTCTGTGTCTTTGTGGTGAAGGGTGGTGGCTATCTAAACTTATACATGCGTTACAGTTTATAGAACTGTACACAAAAAGTTAACGTTACTGCCTGTTAATAAATACATTTTTAAAAACATGAGACCTAAAAGTAAGGGAGAAGATGGTGTCCTGATAACAGTTATACGAAGGCTTATTCTACAGAGAGGCTGTGGATGCTTTGGGGGAAACCCACAACAGTGAATTTCCAAACTTCTCTGGGCTTGCAGAAACGTATCATATACGTGTGTATGTGTAGGATATGTACATATAGATATATGCATGTACGTATATACACAGATGTGTATATGTATTTCCAGTTGAATGACAGTCGATAAAAATGGTATGTGACTTCTGAAAGTGAGCATTTTACAGTCGGTATCAGCTAAAGGAACATCTCATGATCTTTCTGACATGGTCACGTGCTCCATGAATAGCTACGGTTCGCATGTTGTTTTCTAAGAATGAACATGTGGCATGACATCCACTGGATTCTATGATGAATAATCTTACGGAGATTCTTTACTAATTAAGAGGGACAATACAAGGAGTGAGTGCTGCAGAAATTCTAGCATCTGGTTTCGATTTTACTTCTATGGAGGTACATAGGCTCTTTACTGGTTTCTATCTTAAATATTAGATTAACTTAATTTAATTTAAATGAGCTCCTATTAGATATTGTGTCAGAACAATTGGCTGGAAATGAATTCTTTTAAACAGGTAAATTAATTTATCTTCCAAAGGTGGTGTTGTCTTTTTATTATTATCAATTACTGATATTAAATTGCCATTTATCGTGTTTAGAGCCCACTACGTATTGAGTGGATTCCGGGAGTGTTACAGTCTCACTTGAGAGGGAGGAGGCCCAGTGCTGGGGGCCGTTAAGGTTGAGCGGACACCGTGCACAGGGCAGGATAAGCCCAGAGCCCAGCGCAGAGAAAGTGCTCAGCGCATTCTTCTTCTCTTCCCCTCCGTGTCCATCTATGTTCAAATGCTCTGTAGTTCTCAGTTTCCGACAAGGAATGTAGTGTGAAGAGGGGAGAAGCGGAAAGACCTGTGAAATGAGATTTGGAAGGTCTTGTCACCTGTGTTTGTACTTCGGGTTTGTTTGTTTGTTTTTATGTTTACTTTTAGAGAGAGAGAGAGAGAGAGAGAGAAGTGTGAGGAAGGGAGGGACAGAGAGAGAGGGAGACACAGAATCTGAAGCAGGCTCCAGGCTCCGAGCTGTCAGCACAGAGCCCAAAGCGGGGCTCGAACTCACAAACCATGACATCGTGACCTGAGCTGAAGTCGGGCGCTTAACCGACTGAGCCACCCAAGTGCCCCTGTCCTTCTGGTTTCCGGTGTGGGAATCAGAATTTATTTCTCTGTGATTTGATAAAAGACCACACACACTGGATCCAACTCAAGGCCCTGTAGGACACAGGGGTATTCATGTATTCTGATTTAACTGAGGCCTTTCCGATTACTTTTTATCCTATTTTGGGAAACCAACCCTGGACGCTTTCTTGTTTGGGCTTCTCATGGTATCCAGGGAAGAAAAATTGGAATGCATAGGAAAAAGCTGTCGATTCCAGTGCTTGTGGGTGTCGTAGGTAAAAGTAAACATGGATGACCCGGGGGAGAGAGAAGCAGAGGGAGAGATCATGATGTTATTTTGTAAAGTATTTATTTTCAAATGCATAGGTTTACTAAGGGCCTGTCTTAATAGTTTTGCAAGGATTTTGATGGTGCAAATATTAAGATTGTTAGTTTTTCATCATTGTGCCTTATTTTATTCCCCAAGGTCCTCTTTTTCTTAGATTTTACCTCGGGCTGCTCCCTAGCTGCTCGGAGAGAGCAGACTACTCTCGTCCCTCCTTTTGGGCTTCTGTGCCTCTCCCACAAATGTTTAGTTTGTGCTGCCACGGTCCTGTAGATCTGCCGTGTGATTAATGTGTATTTTTAACTCAGGATTGTTTCCGGATACATTGAAGATTTGGTGTATAACATACATACAATAAAACTCATATTTTAAGTTGAAATCTAATGAGTTCTGGCAAACGTGTAGTGTTATAGTTGCCACCCAAAGTAAGATACGAAACAGTTATTGTTACACAGAGCTTTGTCTTACCGCATCCCTGCTTTCTGTCCCCAGCCCTTGGCAACCCCATCTAATTTCTGTCCCGGTAATCTTGCCTTTTTCAGGGTCTCATGTGAGAGGTTCATATTATGTGTACATAACCCTTAATGTCTGGCTTCCTTTGCTCGGCAGAATGCATACGATTTTGTATCTTGCATCAATAGTGCAATAAAAAATTGCTATTTGGTATCCTGTTTGGATGTATTCAGAATCTGTTTATTCATTCACTACTTAAATGGACTTGTACACTGTTTCCGGTTATTAACTATTGTGAATAAATTTGCTATACATTTTTGCATGCAGATACCAGACATATGTTCTCATTTCTCGAGTAGGTAGATGCCGGGGGCGTGTGGAGGGGTTGGTGGGTCATACGCTTAAGTGTGTTTTTTAATTTTTCAAAAATCACCAAACTCTTATAAAATTGCTGTGCACTTTTCCATTCCCACCATCAATGTTTAAGACTTCCCGTTTCTTCACATCCTCGTCAGCACTTTCTTGTTTCAGTAGATTTCTACTTTATCCATATCAGCGGGTAGGTAGTGGGGTTTCATTGTGCATTTGTTTTGCCTTTCCCTAATAGCTGCAGATGTTGCCCTTAGTATATCGATTGCTTTTTCGGCCAAGTGTCCGTTCAAAACTTTCCCCAGTTGTTTTAGCTGTGTTGTTCTACTTTCCAGAGCAGTAAGAGTTTTTTCTATCTGCTGGATACAAGTCTTTTATCAGTTACATACTTTGGAAATATCTTCTCCCAATCTATGGCCTGTCTTTTCACTTTCTGGATAGTATATCGCTCTCAAAGACTGGAACATTTGTATTTTAATGAAATTCTATTTAAAATTTTTCTCTTTGATGACTCACATCTTTTGGGTCATTTATTTGAAATCTTTGCCTAACTCAGGACTATAAAGACTTTCTCTTGCATTTTCTACTAGAGTTTTTAACACATTAAATTTTACATTAGGTTTGTGATCCTTTTAGTTCGGTATTTTATATATGGTGTGAGGCTCTTGTTATGCTTAAAAATACGTCGAGTTTCTGTTGTTAAGAGGATGATTTTCCTATCTCCAGTGAGTAACGTTGACACATTTGTGAAAAAGCAGTTGACCCACATATATGAGTGGGCGTATTTCTGAATTCTCTTCTATTCACTCCTTCTCTGTTTCCATTCTTATGTCAAAGAGACACATGGCCCTAATTATTGTAGCTTCCTATTAGGTCTTGAATGAGGTACTAGAAGTTCTTCAACTTTGCTCTTCTTTTAAAAAAATTTTTTTTAAGTTTTTTAAAGTTTATTTATTTATTTTGAGAAAGAAAGAAAGAGAGTGAGTGAGCCAGCAGGGGAGGGGCAGAGAGAGAGGAAGAGAGCGAGAATCCCAAGAAGGCTTCTCACTGTCAGTGCAGACCCCAACACAGGGCTAGAACTCGTGAACCTTGAGATCATGATGGGAGACAAAGTCAAGAGTCGGATGCTCAATGTACTGAGCCACTGAGGCACTCTTCAAAATATTTTTTTTTATTAATCTTGGTCCTTTCCTTTACCATGTAAAATTTAGTGTCACCCTGTCAATTTCTACAGCCAAGACTGCTGAAATTTTGATTAGGATTGCACTGAATTTAAAGATTAATTTGGAGACATATGATATTGTGTCTTCCAATCCATGAAAAAAATAACATTTAAAAAATTTCCTACTTCGTTGCTTTATAATTTTCACTGCATAGGTCTTGAAATTATCTTATGACTTTTACCCCTACATATTTCATAATGCTTTGATGCTATGAGTAGAATTTTTAATTTCAATTTCCAATTGTTCATTTTTTTTTCTGTAGTAAGCAGAGTCCTGCAGTCTTGCTAAGGCAACTTATTCTGGGAACTTTTTTTAAAGTTTATTTATCTTGAGAGAGAGAGAGAGAGAGAGAGAGAGAGAGAGAGAGAGAATGCATGTGCGAGCATGAGCAGGGGAGGGGCAGAGAGAGAGGGAGAGAGAGAATCCCAAGCAGGCATGCTATCACCACAGAGCCCGATGTGCAGCTTGATTTCCAAACTGTGAGATCATGACCTGAGCCGAAATCAAGAGTCAGATGCTTTGCTGACTGAGCCACCCAGGCATCCCTAGTTCCAGTAACTTGTATGTAGTTTCTTTGGAAATCAGTGCATAGCCAGTTATGTTGTCTATGAGTATTTACTGTTTCATTTCTGGCTTTGGAAACAATGTATCCTGTATTTATTTTTCTTATTTTATATCACTAGCTAGACTTTCAGTATAATGTTAAATAAAAGTGGTGGCTGTACATTCTTACTGTGCCTTCACTCTTCGGGGAAATCATCAAGTCTTTGATCATAAAGTGATTTTAGCTGTAAGTTTTTTTCTAGATCTTCTTTATCAAATTGAGATTGTTCCCCTCTCTGCTTAATGGGCAGCAGGTTTTTATTATGATGTAGAATTTGGTCTAGTGCTTTTTCTTCATCTGCTTCCTGCAGATGGTACGACGGAGGGTTACCTCTTCTTCTCCTCCTCAAGGGAGACACATTTTTTCCCCCTACCGCTGCCAGCACCTCCCCTTCTGTCCACCCCGGAGTGAAAGCATTTGCTGACCTCCCTGCAATGCGTTTACTTCCTACGTGAACAGAGTGTGGCATGAGGGCTGTGTTGTATGCCTGTCGACTGAATTTGTGACTGTGGTACTAAGGACGCTTATGGAGTGACTTCCCATTGGCAGAAACAGCCATTTCTGTATAACTCATTTCTGTTCAAGTCTGGATGGATCCTGAGGGACCTGGCGACAAGGTGACATTATAATTGTGACATTATACATATTTCCTAAGACTGTTAGAACTCAGAGTGCAATGGTATCTATCGGCGGAGCACCCCTCTGTGCCTGTGTATCAGGATACGGGCGCTGTAACCACTTCCTTGCAATTACACTGCTTCTATCCCTTCCTTGTCTGTTCCAAACCTTCCGTCAAGCTCACCTGACATATTTTATACTTCTCAGATGTAGCAGCTTTAAACACCTTTCGTGTACTTCTCTATCAGTATAAGCACTGTTTTAAAAAGTTACCATTTTAAGAATTATTTAAGCCATGTAGTCCTACTTGCTGTACTTAGAGATAATAATTGTAACTCATCAGTTGACTGTCCAAAACAGGCCAACAGGCAAATGATACAAACAGACAAAACGCTCACTAGTGCCTTTCTGTCCATGTGTCAGGTAGAGGGATGCTACGTTTGGCTTATTTTGCTGAGTATCCAGGTTGCATACTGATGAGTGAGTATACATCAGGAATGCTTGATGGCTTAGTGATTTTCTTTCTGATGATATCAATTTTTTTTAATATTGCCAGTACTGTTTTGTTATTTTGCTATTGATGTTATTGTGAAAAGTGCTTAAGAGAGCAAAACTTTGTTTAACTTTATGCTCGTGTGTATCCATTTTAATGAAGAGATCTGTGATGAGGATGCTGGTGACAGAGCGTAGCTATATAATCTTTGGAACTTAGTGTTTAGAAATGCCTCAGATTGTGTATGACACTTCTCATGTAAGCGTTTCCCTGGATGTCATTCATAATTGCCACCAAGATACAATTTTAAAAATACTATAGTATACTATGGCACTGAAGAAGTACCAAATAGCCTAGAAACATTTATAGTTTATCATGAGTTATGCCTTCATCCAAACTTCTCACTGATATGAGTATATCCTTCTACCTTATGAAATTTTTATTTTGTATATATAACTTTAATTTGCTTAATGAAAATAAGCCATGTAGCAGCTAAAAAAATTGTTTTGTTTTGTTTTTTACTGGCTGACAGTTACACTTCGGTTTTTATTCTCTTCAGATATGAAAATATCCTCAGTGATTAATAAATTGGGTAGGCTACTAGTGTATTTCAGTAACCATGGCTGTAATGCTTTTAGAAATAAGCTAAAAAATAAATAATGAGATATTTTCTTTGCAAATATTTGAGAATAAAATTGAGTCAACAAATTGCTGATTGACTCTAATAATCTAATGTAACCCAGCCCAAACTCAAAAAGCGCAGTAATTGGGGAAAATTGCATGCTTCATTTGTGGTTTTCCTTAATTTGATCTTTTCATCTTCCTTTTGGAGGGCACTAAGCATCAAAGTTTGAAATATTCACCATGTGTAGCTCTTTATCTCCTATTAATCAGTGTTCTACTTTTGAATATAATCCTCATTAATTTAGTTCAATATACATGTCAATTGTTGATACAAGTATTAAAATTATGCACAAGATATGGATTGAAGGAAATTAGAATTTAATATAATCATCAGTAGTTAGAATAATTGAATTATTTCAACGGCGATATTGTATCTATCATTGTATTGTAATAAAAATGCAAATTTTAGCAGTTATGGAAACGCACTGATCATCTTACAATTTCTGTGAGTAAGGAACTGGGCATGGGCTGGATGGACCTCCTGTTTCATCGTCTTTCACAAGGACTGAATCATGATCTGTAGTCTCATCTGAAGGGTTGACTGGGGAAAGATACACATCCATTTTCAATCAGTAGTTCTTAGTAGACTCTGAGTTCCTGGCAGGTGCCAGCCCGAGGTCTTCGTATCCTCATTGGTTTTTGGCCAGTGACTTCCCTCAGCTCCTTGCCAGGTTGGTCTCTCCAGTATGACAGCTTGCTTCATCACTGTGTGCAAGCAAAGAAGCCATAGAGAGTCTACTAGAAATACAAAGTCACAACCTTTAACCTATTCATGGAAATGACATTGTATCAGTGTCTCCTGTTGTTGGTTAGAGGGAAGTTATTCATGGAGAAGGGATTACACCGGCCATGAATACTAGGCTGTGGGGCCTATCAGAGAGGCTGCTTGCTATCCTGAAATAATCATTTGTGACACAAACCAGGTACCGTTTGAATCTTTGCTTAGACTGTGATTCTTTATCCTAGAATTCAGTTGCTTTGGCGAATTTGAAAGTCATACACCGTTCATCATTTTTTAATCGTGTCACCAGAATGTCTTCTCGGCTATATTTCTTCTCGATTCAAATTGTACCATAATTTATGACAACCTTCCAAAACATAGTGTTGGAAATACAGACCAAGACAGTTATTAAGGAACTGAATGGAAGACGTATAACATAGAGGGCAGGGTATGATTTAATACAAATTCTCTTTCTGCTACTTACTACACGTTGCTGAGGCCCATTTCTTCTCTTTCAAATGGAGATAACGGTGCAATCATATTGATAGTTTTTAAAGTTTACATAAGGTAATAAATGTAAAATACTTCTATGGCTACAGATTAGGTGCTACATAAATGGGCTTTATCAGTATTATATATCATTACTGGACAAATGAGGAATCTTCTCCTAATGAGGAAAAACTTTCAACACACCGTTACTAAGCTCAATTTTTTGTTTTCTTATTTTGGGTCACTTGGTTAATTTAAAGGTGTATTTCAATGAAAACAGAATTTAAATGGCTGACGGTTAATCAGTTACTGAATTGTGGTTTACAAAGGAGCCATGTTTTATCCGGAAGCTTCCATAGATCAATCACTGTGGTCATATATTTCAGTTTAATACTGTTAAAAAGTCCATACTGTCCAAAGTGCAGTTTCAGTGCAATCCCTATGAAAATTCCCAATGGCAAGGGAACCTGGGTGGTTCAGTCAGTTGAGTGTCTGACTTAGGCTCAGGTCATGATCTCACGGTTTGTGAGTTTGAGTCTCACATCAGATTCCCTGCTGTCAGTATGAAGCAAGCTTTGGATCCTCTGTCCCCCTCGCCCTGCCCCTTGCCCATGTGCGCTCTCTCCCTCTCTCTCTCTCTCTCAAAAGTAAACATTAAAAAAAAAAAAAAGAATTGCCAATAGCATTTTTTGCAAACACAGAAAAAAAAATCCTGAAATTTGTGGGACCACAAAAGACTCTGAACAGCCAAAGAAATCTTGAGAAAGAGGAAAAAATGAGGGAGGCATCACAACACCTGATTTCAAACTATATTACAAAGCTATAATAAACAGAATAGTATGATACTGGCATAGAAACAGACAAATAGACCAAATGGCACAAAATAGCCCAGAAATAAACCTGCACTTATAAAGTCTCAACTCATCTTCAACAAAAGTGTCAAGAATACACAATGGGGAAAGGATAGTCTCTTCAATAAAAAGTCCATGGGGCGCCTGGGTGGCTCAGTTGGTTAAGTGGCCGACTTTGGCTCAGGTCATGATCTCACAGTCCGTGACTTCAAGCCCCACGTCGGGCTCTGTGCTGACAGCTCAGGGCCTGGAGCCTGTTTCGGATTCTGTGTCTCCCTCTCTCTGACCCTCCTTGGTTCATGCTCTGTCTCTCTCTGTTTCAAAAATAAACGTTAAAATAAATAAATAAGTCTTGGGAAAACTGGATATCTAGATGCAAAAGAATGAAATTGGACCTTGTCTTATACCCAATGCAAAGACGAACTCAAAATGGATTAAAGATTTGAATTTAAGACCTGAAACTGTAAAACTCCTAGAAGAAAACATAGGGGAGATGTTTTTTGACATTGGCTTGATAATGAATTTTTTATGTGACACCAAAAACACAGGCAACAAAAGCAAAAGTAAATAAATGGGACTATTTCAGTCTAAAAACTTGGTGCACAGCAAAAGAGACCAGTGACAAAATGAAAACACAACCAAATATCTGATAGGGAGCTAAGAGCCAAAATATATAAGAAGCTCATCAACTCAATAGAAAATAAACCAACAAACACACACAAAAAAACCCAAACCTGATTAAAAAGTGGTAAAGGACCTGAATATAGATTATTGCCCCAGGTACTTGAAAAGATGCTTGAAATACCGAATTATTGGGGGAATGCAAATCAAAGCCACAATGAGATATAACCTCACGTCTGTTCAGATTATATCTGCTAAGTTATCAGAAAGTCAAAAGAAAGCAAGTGTTGGTGAGAATATGGAGAAGGGGAACCTTTGTTCACAGTTGGTGGGATTATAATTTGGCACAGCCTGTATGGGAGCAGAATGAAGAGTTCCCGAGAAACTAAAAACAGAACCACCCTATGATCTGGCCGCTCTTCTGATTACATATGCAAAGGAAATGAAATGAGTACCTTGAAGAGATATCTTCACTCTCAGGTTCATTGCAACATTATTCAGTAACTAAGATGGAAATAATAAGCGTCCATCAACAGGTGAATCAAGAAAATGTGGATAAATGTATATACACACATAATTAGATATTATTAAATCTTGAAAGAAATAGGGAAATCTTGCCATTTGTAGCGATAGGGGTGAACCTTATAGAGGTACATTATGTTGCGTGAAAGAATCCAGGCACAGAAAGCCAAATACTGCATGATCTCACTTATATGTGGAATCTAAAAAAGTTGAACTCAAACTGAGAGTAGACATGGGGTTACCAGAGGCTGGATGGCAGGGAGAAATGGAGGGATATCGGTCAGAGGCTACCAACTTTTAGTTACAAGATGAGTAAGTGCTGGAGATGTGTGTGTATAGCATGGTGACCATAGTTAGTAAAAAATGTTGCTTGAAATTTGCAAGTGGATCATCTTATGTGCTTTTACCACGCACACAAAAAGAGGCATATATGGAAAAAGAGACAGTTTTAGAAAAAGGTTTATTTGTCCAAGGAGAGAGAGAGCAAGCAGGGAGGGGCAGAAAGGCAGGGATAGAATCTCTGTGCTGTTAGTGCGGAACCTGCCACGGGGCTCGATCTCACAAACTGTGAGGTCATTACCAGGGCCGAAATCAAGAGCGGGACGCTTAACCAACTGAGCCCCCCGGGCACCCCAGAAGCAAGAGACAGTTTAATTTAGACATATTCTTTTCTTAAATTGTTGCTGTGAATGGAGACAAAGTGAAATAATAGGGTAACTTACAATAAAGAGAAGGTAAGTTGTGGGTGTTAAGTACTCTATGTTCACTATATATTTAAATACTTATCAACTTATGAACACTATATATTTAAATACTTATCAATACTTTAATGCTGGTTGCATATCACCAAGTAGGACTTAGTATTTCTTTCTTAGGTAAAAGTTATGTAAAATGGCACAAATAAACTTAAGTGTACCATTTAATAAGTTCTTTTTTAAAATTTTATGTTTAATCACTGCATCCAGTGTGGGGCTCGAACCCACAACTCCTGGTACAAGAGTCTTAAATGCTCCATTGGCTGAGCCAGACAAGCACCACTGCCCCCCCCCCCCCCCCCCCCCCCCCCCCCCCCCCCCC